>NC_139991.1:77190917-77201207 GCF_964263955.1 Coregonus lavaretus
CCCTTCGGCAAATCTGACCACGACTCCATTCTCCTGCTTCCTGTTCACAAACAAAAGCTCAACCAGGAAGTACCAGTGATGGGCTCAATACGGAAGTGGTCAGATGAAGCAGACGCGAGGCTACAAGACTGTTTTGCTGGTACAGACTGGGATATGTTCCAGGATTCAGCCGATAGCATTGAGGAGTTTACCACAACAGTCACGGGCTACATCGATAAGTGCATAGACGATGTCTTCCCCACAGGGACTATAAGAACGTATCCAAACCAAAAACGATGGATTACAGGTAATATCCGCTCTGGGCTAAAGGCTAGAGCTACCGTTTACAAGGAACAGGACACGGACATGGACACCCACTACGACCTCGTAAGAGACATCAAACATGCAAAAGGACAATATAGGAGGAAGGTGGAATCCTATTACACCGGCTTCGACGCTCGTCGTATGAGGTAGGGCTTGCAGACGATAACGGATTACAAAGGGAAACCCAGAAGTGAGTTGCCCAGCGATGCAGAACTCCCAAACGAGCGAAATGCCTTTTATGCTCACTTCGAGGAATATAACACTGTGCCTTGCGTGAAAACCGCTGTTTTTCCGGATTACTGTGTGATGTCGCTCTCCGTGGCCGATGTGAGCAAAATGTCATAGTGGAGAATCACATCAAAGTTGTTACAGTTTTTTACAATCACTTTGGCACTAATTTCAGAACCTTGACGTCATTTTTTAAAACTCTAGACACAAAACTCACAACCAATGATCAAAATGCACATTTTTCAAAACTCTAACACTTTTTTCAATTGCTTGGATACAATACACATAAAACTAAGATAATTTGTTCATTTAACAAAAGTCACCTGTTCAATATGACACAACTTAACATCAAAGTACTACTATTTCAAAAGGCAATTCACACATTACATTTCAGATGAGTGTCTATTCATTTCATTACAATTATCCAACTATCAATTGATACAACTGCTCAAAATGATAAGTAACTGTTGCATTGCTCTTAATGCATAGTTGTATGGAAACAGACAAACAATATTCCATGTTTAGATCATGAAAGTTTTAAAGTAACGAGAATCATTGTCACCAATTAGCATGGAGCATGAACCAATTAGACTACGTTATCTATGGATGTAATATTTCATCATCATTCTTTATCAGACACCATTTCTATGGTCCCCTTGTAACCTTCCTTGATGAGCTCGATCAGGCCTGTAGAGCTGATGGTGTGACCTATGTCATTGTGTGGGATAATGTCAGGTTCCACCATGCTCATATGGTGCAAGCATGGTTTCAGGCCCATGCACAATTTACCACACTGTATTTACCCCCATACTCTCCTTTCCTTAACCCAATTGAGGAATTTTTCTCCACATGGAGATGGAAGGTTTATGATAGGCGCCCTCATGAACAAGTCACTCTTCTCCAGGCCATGGATGACGCATGCAATGACATCACGGCAGACCAGTGTCAGGCCTGGATTCGCATGCCCAAAGGTTTTTTCCAAGATGTTTGGCTAATGAAAACATCCATTGTGATGTAGATGAGAACCTGTGGCCAAAACCACAAGACAGAGTTGATGAAAATGTAGAAGTACAGTAATCACTCCTATGTTTTGCTTTTTACCAGTACAAGCACGTTGAGGAACACTGCAT
This sequence comes from Coregonus lavaretus, assembly GCF_964263955.1. NCBI lineage: Eukaryota > Metazoa > Chordata > Actinopteri > Salmoniformes > Salmonidae > Coregonus > Coregonus lavaretus. The sequence goes on from NC_139991.1 coordinate 77,192,579, forward strand.
TTGATGTTTTACAGTACTGTATTGTTTTTCATCAATATATTTCAGATTTTGTTCAATGATTCCACTGTGTCTGTAGTATTCTCTCTACTACTGCAGTACTTTTACAGGGATGTATTTACATGTAGTACCATAATGAAACATGTATCACCTATTTTGTACTACAATATTTAATGATCGTACGAACAATGACACAGTGAAACTATCGGTTGCTTGTGTGTGGGTGATCTAAATTAACGTTTCATTGGTATTTCACAATAAATTTGTTTTTTGAACCACTGATTGTGCAAGTGCAAGATTTCTTTAAAGATATGAATGCACAATGCAATGTTTTTAACATTGGACAGCCTGTGTTACAAGTGATGACCGTTTTGAGTTTTGTGTCTAGAGTTTTGAAAAATGACGTCAAGGTTCTGAAATTAGTGCCAAAGTGATTGTAAAAAACTGTAATATAACATAATGTCACAATGGAGAAATCACACCAAAGTTGTTAATATTACATAATGTCACAGTGGAGAATCAAACCAAAGTTGTTAATATTACATAATGTCACAGTGGAGAATCCCACCAAAGTTGTTAATATTACATAATGTCACAGTGGGGAATGTGTGTGTGCGTGGCATGTGTGTGTTTGTGTGTGTGTGTGTGTGTGTGTGTGTGTGTGCTTGATTGCGTTGCATGCGTGTGTGTGTGTGTGTGTGTGTGTGTGTGTGTGCTTGATTGCGTTGCATGCGTGTGTGCGTGTGTGTGTGTGTGTGTGTGTGTGTGTGTGTGTGTGTGTGTGTGTGTGTGTGTGTGTGTGTGTGTGCTTGATTGCGTTGCATGCATGCGTGTGTGTGTGTGTGTGTGTGTGTGTGTGTGTGTGTGTGTGTGTGTGTGTGTGTGTGTGTGTGTGCTTGATTGCGTTGCATGCATGCGTGTGTGTGTGTGTGTGTCTGTGTGTGTGTGTGTGTGTGTGTGTGTGTGTGTGTGTGTGTGTGTGTGTGTGTAGGTGTGTGTGTGTGTGTGTATGTACGTATGATTGTACATCCATCCATCTGTTATGAATGAGAGGGGTTATTGTGTAGGATATAGAAACAAGCCTAAGGATAGCTTCATCAACACCTCACTGGCATTTTAGTTAAAGCAGGATCCCCATTGGATCTGACATTTGCTTAATCATTCACATCTCAGAATCAATCACACTCCATAAATGCAGAATTAAAACAGCTGAAAGAGATCATTTTTCCGGTTGCGTAAATATGTAAAATGTAGTTACTTAAAAATGCAGTAAATATACAATACTTAAAAATAAAGTAATTAAACACCATTTCAAACCCAAAACATGAATATGGTAAAGTGAATATCAAGCACTCATTCACAGTATATATTTACATACATACATACATAGGTAGGTACATACATACAATTAAACCACCGCAAAACAAACAAGAATCTAGAAGCAGAAACATGAAACCAGACAGGTCCACTGTGGGGGTTAATACAGAAATGGGGTTAATATAGAAATGGGGTTAATATAGAAATGGGGTTAATATAGAAATGGGGTTAATACAGAAATGGGGTTAATATAGAAATGGGGTTAATATAGAAATGGGGTTAATATAGAAATGGGGTTAATACAGAAATGGGGTTAATATAGAAATGGGGTTAATATAGAAATGGGGTTAATACAGAAATGGGGTTAATATAGAAATGGGGTTAATATAGAAATGGGGTTAATATAGAAATGGGGTTAATACAGAAATGGGGTTAATATAGAAATGGGGTTAATATAGAAATGGGGTTAATATAGAAATGGGGTTAATACAGAAATGGGGTTAATATAGAAATGGGGTTAATATAGAAATGGGGTTAATACAGAAATGGGGTTAATATAGAAATGGGGTTAATATAGAAATGGGGTTAATATAGAAATGGGGTTAATATAGAAATGGGGTTAATATATGTCAGGGCGTGTTGTAGGTGTAATGTAGGAATCAAACGCAGGATTTAGACTGAATGTTCCAAAGGCTGTATTACTGGCCAAACTAAGGCAACAGGACAACTTAGCCCGAAAGCGAAAAAACACGCACGAAGGCGAAAAGTAATTGCGCACAAACAGGTGCGACAAAATGTAACTGTGCACACACAGGTGCGAAAATGCTCCAGCACAGTGGAGAATAAGCTCAACCGAGCAAAACACAATACTGACGGAATTAATTACACACAACACTAGACAAACACAACGAGAAACTTATAGGACACTAATTACGCCAAAACAGAAACAGGTGTGGAAACAAACAGACAAAAGCAAACGAACATGAAACATATAGCGGTGGCAGCTAGAATTCCGGAGACGACGAACGCCGAAACCTGCCCGAACCAGGGAGAGAGGCAGCCTCGGCCGAAACCGTGACAGTACCCCCCCCTTGACGCGCGGCTCCAGACGTGCGCCGACTCCGGCCTCGGGGACGACCAGGAGGACGCGGAGCAGGGCGCGTCGGATGCCCCCGATGGAATTCCGTCAGGAGCGACGGGTCCAAAACGTCTCTCCTCGGCACCCAGCACCGCTCCTACGGACCGTACCCCTCCCACTCCACTAGATACTGGAGACCCCCCATCCGACGTCTCGAATCCAAGATGGATCTCACGGAGTACGCCGGTGCCCCCTCGATGTCCAACGGGGGCGGAGGAGTCTCCAAGATCTCATTTTCTTGGAGTGGGCCCGCTACCACCGGCCTGAGAAGGGACACATGGAACGAGGGGTTAATACACTTATACTCCACAGGTAGCTGTAATCTATAACATACCTCGTTCAACCTTCTCAGGACTTTAAATGGCCCTACAAACCGCCGACCCAGTTTCCGACAGGGCAGGCGGAGGGGCAGGTTTCTGGTAGAGAGCCAGACTCGATCACCAGGTGCGTACACCGGTGCCTCACTGCGGTGGAGATCAGCGCTCGCCTTCTGACGTCAGAGGGCCCGCTGCAGGTGGACGTGTGCAGCGTTCCAAGTCTCCTCCGAGCGCCGCGCCCACTCATCCACCGCAGGAGCCTCGATCTGGCTCTGCTGCCAGGGTGCCAGAACCGGCTGGTAACCTAACACACATTGAAATGGAGTTAGGTTAGTGGAGGAATGGCGTAGGGAATTCTGGGCCATCTCGGCCCAGGGAACGTACCTTGACCACTCCTCCGGCCGGTCCTGGCAGTATGTTCTGAGAAACCTACCCACATCCTGGTTTACGCGTTCCACCTGCCCATTACTCTCCGGGTGGTAACCCGAGGTGAGGCTCACCGAGACCCCCAACCGCTCCATAAACGCTCTCCAGACTCTGGAGGTGAATTGGGGACCCCGATCAGCCACAATGTCCTCGGGTACCCCGTAGTGCCGGAACACATGGGTAAACAGTGCCTCGGCAGTTTGCAGGGCAGTAGGAAGACCCGGCATGGGGAGCAAACGACAGGCCTTAGAGAACCGGTCCACAACGACCAGGATGGTAGTATTCCCTTGGGAGAGGGGAAGGTCTGTTATAAAGTCCACTGAGAGGTGGGACCATGGTCGTTGTGGAACGGGCAGGGGTAGCAACCTACCCCTAGGTAGATGTCTAGGCGCCTTACACTGGGCGCACACCGAGCAGGAGGAAACATAAACCCTCACATCCCTTGCCAACGTGGGCCACCAGTACTTGGCACTAAGACAGTGCACTGTCCGGCCGATACCCGGATGTCCAGAGGAGGGTGACGTGTGAGCCCAATAGATCAATCGATCCCGAACCTCGAGCGGAACGTACTTCCGACCCTCCGGGCACTGTGGTGGACTAGGGTCGGTGCGTAACGCCCGCTCGAGTTCAGCATCGACCTCCCACACTACCGGTGCCACCAGACACGACTCAGGCAGTATGGGAGTGGGCTCCACGGACCTCTCCTCCGTGTCATACCGCCGAGACAGCGCATCTGCCTTGCCATTCTGTGACCCAGGGATGTACGTGATCTTAAAAGTAAACCTGGTCAAGAACATACTCCATCTTGCCTGGCGAGGGTTCAGCCTCCTCGCCGCCCGGATGTACTCCAGGTTACGGTGGTCCGTCAAAATGAGGAAAGGGTGTTGATCCCCCTCAAGCCAGTGCCTCCACACCTTTAGAGCCTGTACCACGGCTAACAGCTCCCTGTCCCCTACGTCATAGTTCCGCTCCGCCGGACTGAGCTTCTTAGAATAAAAAGCACAGGGGCGGAGTTTAGGTGGCGCGCCAGACCGTTGTGAAAGCACGGCTCCTAAACCGGCCTCCGACGCGTCCACCTCTACCTGGAACGGCAAAGAGGGATCCGAATGCGCCAGCACCGGGGCCGAGGTAAACAGGTCCTTCAGCCTCCCAAACGCCCTGTCCGCCTCGGCCGACCACTGCAGACGCACCGGACCCCCCTTCAACAGAGACGTGATGGGAGCTGCCACCTGTCCAAAACCCCGGATAAACCTCCTGTAGTAATTTGCAAACCCCAAAAACTGCTGCACCTCCTTCACAGTGGTTGGTGTTTGCCAATTACGCACGGCCGACACCCGGTCTACCTCCATCTTCACCCCTGACGCAGACAACTGATAACCCAAAAAGGAGACCGACTCCTGGAAAAACAGACACTTCTCTGCCTTCACATACAGGTCGTGCTCCACCAGCCTCCGCAACACTCTGCGCACCAGGGCCACATGCTCGACACGGGTAGGTGAGTACACGAGAATGTCATCTATGTACACCACCACCCCCTGCCCCTGCATGTCCCTGAAGATCTCATCAACGAATGATTGGAAAACTGATGGAGCGTTCATCAACCCGTATGGCATGACCAGATACTCGTAATGGCCCGAGGTGGTACTAAAGGCTGTTTTCCATTCATCACCCTCCCTGATGCGCACCAAGTTGTACGCGCTCCTGAGATCTAATTTCGTGAAGAAACGCGCCCCATGCAACGACTCAGTCATGGTCGCAATCAGCGGGAGTGGATAACTATACTTCACCGTAATCTGATTGAGACCACGGTAATCGATGCACGGGCGCAAACCACCATCCTTTTTCTTCACGAAAAAGAAACTCGAGGACGCGGGGGAAGTGGAAGGCCGTATGTATCCTTGTCTCAGCGATTCGTCTATGTAAATCTCCATAGCTTTCTTCTCCTCCTGAGACAGAGGATACACATGGCTCCGTGGGAGCGCAGCTCCTGCCTGGAGGTCTATCGCACAATCCCCCTGCCTATGGGGTGGCAACCGCGTCGCCCTCGCCTTACTAAACGCAATAGCCAAATCCCCATACTCAGGTGGAACGTGCAATGCGGGCACCTGGTTTGGACTCTCCACCGAGGTAGCCCCTACGGAAACGCCCAAACATCTACCCACACACTGAGCAGACCACTCCATCAGAGCCCTCTCCTGCCACGAAATCGCTGGGTTATGGGTACTCAACCAGGGCATGCCCAGCACCACCGGATACGCAGGAGAGTCAATCAGGAACAGCTGAATCATCTCCTGATGATCCCCCTGCGCACACATCCTAAGTGGCGCCGTGACCTCCCTGATTAAGCCCGTACCCAACGGACGACTATCTAGGGCGTGAACGGGAAAAGGAACATCAACAGGAATGAGGGGAATCCCTAACGCTAAACAAAACTTTTTATCAATAAAATTCCCAGCCGCGCCTGAATCTACCAGCGCCTTATGCTGGGAATGAGGTGCTACCTGTGGAAAACGTACAGGCATACAAAAATGGGCAACAGTGAGCTCTGGGTGAGTGGGGCGCCTACTCACCTGGAGGGAATCCCCAGTGCGGGACCTGTCGTCATCTCCCCTAGGAGGCCATCCCCAGCACCTAGCCGCGGTGTGTCCTCCCCGACCACAGTTGGTGCAGTGGATGGACCCCCTAGCCTGCCGACTCCTCCTCTCTCTAGCGCCAGTGCCCCCGAGCTCCATAGGACACGGCTCGGAGGCGCTGGAGGGTGAAATGGACGGACCCTCCGCAGGACGTCCGCGGGTAGCCAGTAGGTTATCCAGCCTGATGGACATGTCAACCAGCTGGTCGAAAGAGAGGCTGGTGTCCCTACAAGCCAGCTCCCGACGGACGTCCTCTCGTAGGCTACATCTGTATAGATCGATGAGGGCCCGATCATTCCACCCTGCATCTGCCGCTAGAGTACGGAATTCGAGCGCGAATTCCTGGGCACTTCTCCTCCCCTGCCGGAGGAAGACCAGACGCTCCCCCGCCGCTTTCCCCTCCGGGGGATGGTCAAACACCGCCCTGAAGCGGCGGGAGAACTCGTTGTACGTAATCGTCGTGGCGTCGATCTTCCTCCACTCCGCGTTGGCCCACTCCAACGCTTTTCCGGCCAGGCAGGAGATCAGGGCGGACACGCTCTCATGCCCTGAAGGTGCCGGGTGCACTGTGGCCAGGTATAGCTCCACCTGGAGTAGGAATCCCTGACACCCAGCCGCGGTTCCGTCGTAGGCCCTCGGGAGAGATAGTCGGACTCCTCGAGGTTCCGGCGCTGGAATGGGCGGGCTGGCCGATGGTGCTGGCAGGGCGGGAGGCGGTGGAGGCGTACCCCAGCCTCGGAGGGTGGAAATCACCTCCTGCAGGGCGGTCCCCATCTGCAGGAGCTGCTCTTGTTGGTCCCGAACCTGGGCCTCCAGTCTCGTCTGGGCTGCTTCTGCTCCTGCTGATTCCATTGATGGTGTGTAATTCTGTCAGGGCGTGTTGTAGGTGTAATGTAGGAATCAAACGCAGGACTCAGACTGAATGTTCCAAAGGCTGTATTACTGGCCAAACTAAGGCAACAGGACAACTTAGCCCGAAAGCGAAAAAACACGCAGTAATTGCGCACAAACAGGTGCGACAAAATGTAACTGTGCACACACAGGTGCGAAAATGCTCCAGCACAGTGGAGAATAAGCTCAACCGAGCAAAACACAATACTGACGGGAATTAATTACACACAACACTAGACAAACACAACAAGAAACTTATAGGACACTAATTACGCCAAAACAGAAACAGGTGTGGAAACAAACAGACAAAAGCAAACGAACATGAAACATATAGCGGTGGCAGCTAGAATTCCGGAGACGACGAACGCCGAAACCTGCCCGAACCAGGGAGAGAGGCAGCCTCGGCCGAAACCGTGACAATATAGAAATGGGGTTAATACAGAAATGGGGTTAATATAGAAATGGGGTTAATATAGAAATGGGGTTAATATAGAAATGGGGTTAATATAGAAATGGGGTTAATATAGAAATGGGGTTAATACAGAAATGGGGTTAATATAGAAATGGGGTTAATATAGAAATGGGGTTAATACAGAAATGGGGTTAATATAGAAATCAAATGACTGAATGTATTCTGTCAGGTGAACAATCTGTGGGGGTTAATGTAGAAATTAAATGCCTGAATGTATTCTGTCAGCTGACCAACCTGTGGGGGTTAATGTAGAAATTAAATGCCTGAATGTATTCTGTCAGCTGACCAAATTCCTCCTTCCTCCCCAGTTGGAATGACACGAGGGATTAGGCAGGATCTGTCCCTAGCGCCAGAAGCCCTAGCGCATCTCTGTTCTGCTCTACACACACACACACAGGCCCGAGCACGCACCCAGACACACATGCGTTCACACACACACACACACACACACACACACACACACACACACACACACCAGATCCGTGGGGGTGAATATTGGTGCAGTGTTATTTAACCGCCTGCAGCTTCTTCATGTCTTCTGACATTTTCTTGATTTAAAATTATTTTTCTTCTGACCTATTTTATGCTTTTTAAGCCCCCACAGAAATGCAGTAATATAAATATAGTAATATAAATATAGTAATATAAATATAATAATCTAAATGCAGTAATATAAATATAGTAATATAAATATAGTATATAAATGCAGTAATATAAATATAGTAATATAAATGCAGTAATATAGCAGAAAGAAAATAACCAGTATGTTACACTCTTTAATGTTTGTGATGAATTACCATTTAGAAGAATTAAGAAAATAAAAGATACAATGACATGAATTTCAAGTATTGTTCCATTTTGTTATTATCACTTAGTAGTAATTGTCTGAATTAAATTGACTGTTGATGTCAATGTTACACTTTAGAAATCAACGTATCACACTAAACAAATAAATTACAACACGAAAGCAAATCATTCATATGGTTATACAAACAAGTATTGCAGAGATAACTATCTGTGGTCTACATTTTTACAAATCTTCCCCAAAAATGTTTCCTTATACACTATTATTATAATTATTAGCATATTGAGAAACAGAAGAAAAAAAAAAGGTACTGTCTTGATACGTATTGAACATGACAAAACAGTAAGATAATCCACATTAGACAATCAAGGCCAATTTGAAAAGATGTACATGTGTGTTCTGTAAATATGAATCATAACTACAGGAAAAGGTAGGATTTCTAATTTGGTTCAGATTCAATCTATTAACTTTTACGTTATTTTTGATTAAAGCATTTTTTTTACCATACAGCCTTGCCCTGTAACACAGATAATGTCTCAATCACAATAAATATTTAAGTCCAATTAATTATAAACAACAACAAAAATGATGAAGTATATTTTTTTACCTTTCAGACAAAACTGTCCACCTGCT
>NC_139991.1:77201407-77294591 GCF_964263955.1 Coregonus lavaretus
CAGACAGAAATGAAGTCCGATTTCTCCAATGTCAACAGTCTATATTCTAAGGCAGTGAAATATATACAGATAGTAAACGGGGTGATATTAATTTTTCCTGCTGATTTTTGTTGGAAGATTTTTGTTTAACACACGGATAACATATTCATTTTTAATAGACCATCTGCCTACACACTCGAACGGGCTCACCGGCTTACAGGCAGCGTGCGTGGGTAACGTCTACCGTACGATGGATGGTATTTTGTGTCACTGTTGATCGGTGTGACTACCTCGAGTCACCGGGGACGATTGAGTCACTGGATTGTTTCACATGAAGGTTATTTCTCGAAACGTAACGTTATCAACTAGTCATCGTACTGAACGGGCTTTCCTGTCATCACCGGCTTAGCATTGTGAAACCTTCGCTTATTGTAAGTATATTTTAAGAATGATTATGATACACTATTAGTGAGTGTATCCTACCGTATATGATCATATGGATGTACTGTAGGCTATACGATCAAATATGGTGCCAATATCCAACTGTATGATATTCTTCTATTCATTCACTCCCATGACAAGTCGTATTAAAATAGAACGCAATTATTAGGAAGTGTAGGATAAATACTTTTATAGGGAGCCTAGTAGTAAGGTGGGTTTCACTTTCATCCATGTGTTACATATTATACATCCCTAAAACCAAACGATGTAGCCAACGCTTTTAATTAGGATTTATATGTGTAGATGGGTTCCAAGGATTAAAAGCGGCTTGTTGCTTTGACTGTTCAGCAAAAGGGAAACTATAGTTTTGTATTCCTGCTGTAGTCATATAAATCATATAAATCAAAATACAAGGTATCTTGTTTGGTTTTCAAATCACATGTCATTTTATATGTGGAATATACATTTATTTTCTTTCTAACAGGTGGCCGAATTCATATTGGAATACCTTTTAACAGAACACTATCTTGGAAATCTCCTAGTCTTCACAGCTGATGTCGACTGGACCATTTAAACCTTTACTAAATCAGATTATGAAGATTCTGTCTCCCTTTGTCAATGACGGGTAAAATGGAAACCCCTTTTCTACCACGATGAGGCCCCAGGTGTTCAACACAATTTGGGACAACACCATGCAGATTACGAACGCTACCAGGGGCACAAGATGATGAGTAAGAAGGTGGCACATAACTTCTCAGGCGGTCCCCACGGCAGCTCTGGCCTGAAACTGTCCCAAGGTCAGCCGGGGAGCAACTGCAATATCAATCCTAATAATCTGGGAGGGATTAACAGCAACACGAACAGCTCGTTAATGCCCAGCGGCTTGTCAGATATGAACCTTCTGAAGCTGGCCTCCCTGACCTCGAGCACCTCATCATCCAGTCCAACCAGGGCCTGGTGACGACGTCTCCTGTGCCCAACCCCAACGGAGGTAACCCCTTCATGTACCGGAACAACGCGACTAACGAACAGGAGGGTTTTGCCGATGGGTTCGTCAAAGCCCTGGCGGATCTCCATAAACAGAACCAGCTGGTTGGAGCCCCCATGTCCCCCTCCTCCTCTGTACAAGGTCCGTACCAGAGGAACATCATGTCTGCAGGAGACCTTCCCATCTATACCAACCTCAGCAGCTACGACCCTAACCACCCCAACCACATCTCATCATCCTACCCAGGCGGCCAGATGCCCGGCAGCTACCCAGGCCACGGCCCCCACGGACCCGGAGGCCCAGGGTCCCACCATCCCCACAACAGGGGCCTGGACGCCCCTCAGACTGTCCCAGAGGTCCCTCACCCTCCCGGGGACCCCACCTCCTCCCCTCCCTCCCTCTCTCCCATCGACCTGGAGACCCAGGAGAGGATCAAGACAGAGAGGAAGAAACTGCGGAACCGGATCGCGGCGTCCAAGTGTCGCAAGAGGAAGCTGGAGCGGATCTCCAGGCTGGAGGAGAAGGTAAAGGTCCTGAAGACCCAGAACTGTGACCTGACCTCCACCGCCTCGGTCCTGAGGGAACAGGTGGCCCAGCTCAAACAGAAAGTCATGAATCACGTCACCAACGGCTGCCAGATAGCGGTCAGCTCAGCGGCCCTGCCGGCCAAGAGCACCGGGGAGAGGGACAGCACCAGCTGCTGATTAAGGGACTGTACAGGGATGAAGAGGGTGTTTTTCTGTTGCTCTGAATCAGTCCCCTATAAAGGAAGTAGTCCCTCTACTGTACAGGGATGAGCAGTGTTGTGATGGTAAGTGAAATACGCTAACTACGTGAGGGGTGGGGGGGGGAGAAGGGAGAATCCCACCTCTCTAACCTCTACAGACAATTTGAGTTGTAGTAGTAACACAACAAGAGAAGAACCAACGGGACATTTGACTTTTATTTTGCTGCAGCCCCGAGAGTGACCAAAGTACCTCAATAGGAGAGTACCAGACTGAGCACTGTGCTCTAGAACACTGAACCAGGTAACCATAGGAGAGGGAGGAGCGGAGGACATTGTACGTCTAGTATATAGTTCAGGAGGTATTGTGGTAAACAGGAATTTTTATAACTGAGAGAGTATGAAACATTCAGGGTTCCCTGGAGGGGGGGGGGGGGGACACATCACCTCAGAACAATAATTCCTACATTCTAGGTCATCTCTATGATAACAAAAAAAAAATCTAACCGCTGTTCTATGGTATTTTCTATTGTCATTCCCTAAGTATTGTCAGCTATAATTGTCATTCCCTGAGTATTGTCAGCTATAATCCCTGAGTCAGATGATAAGTATACATTTATTTTACAGGATCTGCAGTAAAGTGTGATTTTGACTTTAGAACAATTTCAAAATGATAAATAATGGTACTAGGATAACCTTGTGTGGCACCTCAGTTTGAAGTTATGGGAATTAAAGTATTTTCCGCTTTTAAAAAAATAGCAAAGTATCACAATGTTGTTGATCAAATCCATCGGTCGTAATAATGTGATGTAAATAAGAGGTGCAAATTTATTCGTTTGAGTCACTTTAGTCTCAACGATATATTGGAGCGTACTGGAGCGTACTGTCTGTCTATTTAGAATGGTGCAATGTGTGTATGGGATGACAGCAAAGCCAACCTCTGGAGACTTTCAACTCTAAGGGCTGGAGACAGTCCGTATTACCCAAGGATCGCGGAATATCCACGTTATAGCTTGCTTGAAATTTAAAGGCAATTCTCCTGCGTTTGCGGAGACTGCATTCACGGTAAACGCTGCGTATGTCGGCTCAATCAGAAATGACCTTTCCATTTTAACACAGATCTTCCGCGATCCGGATTGAATCTACCCTAAATGTGTTTTTATTATATAATTGTGTTTATGTGAAACAGACAGAAGCTTCTGGTGATATAGAAATTGTTTAAAGAGATTTGAACCAATCACAACTTTGTATGATAAACTTTATAGTTGTCATTTTGGAACCTGGCTAATTCATTTTGGAACCTTGGTAATTCATTTTGGAACCTTGGTAATTCATTTTGGAACCTTGGTAATTCATTTTGGAACATTGGTAATTCATTTTGGAACCTTGGTAATTCATTTTAGAACCTTGGTAATTCATTTTGGAACCTTGGTAATTCATTTTGGAACCTTGGTAATTCATTTTGGAACCTTGGTAATTCATTTTGGAACCTTGGAAAATTCTGAAAGATTTTCCTACAACCAAAATACCTTTTGCACTGTTTTTCCCGTAATAATGCTGGACTATAGGTTTTAGTAACGGAGTAATATTATGTTCAATGTGGTAACACTGTGTATCAGCGCTGTGGTAACCTGAACTACACTGTGTCAGAGATACATTTTCAGAGACATTTAGTAGATTATGATTTTATATCTTGTTTTATTACATTTCTGGAGCAAGTTATTTATGCAAAATGTATATTTGGTATTTACGTTTTCTGTGGAAAGGAACTAACTGCACAGGATGGATTTAGTGTCTTGTTGACATTTTGGGGAAATCTGTTATTGCACCTACAGTTGAAGTCGGAAGTTTACATACACTTAGGTTGGAGTCATTAAAACTTGTTTTTCAACCACGCCACGAATTTCTTGTTAACAAACTATAGTTTTAGCAAGTCGGTTAGGACATCTACTTTGTGCATGACACAAGTAATTTTTCCAACAATTGTTTACAGACAGAATATTTCACTTATAATTCACTGTATTACAATTCCAGTGAGTCAGAAGTTTACATACATTAAGTTGACTGTGCCTTTAAACAGCTTGGAAAATTCCAGAAAATGATGGCATGGCTTTATAAGCCTCTGATAGGGTAATTGACATAATTTGAGTCAATTGGAGGTGTACCTGTGGATGTATTTCAAGGCCTACCTTCGAACTCAGTGCCTCTTTGCTTGACATCATGGGAAAATCAAAAGAAATCAGCCAATACCTCAGAAAAAAATGGTAGACCTCCACAAGTCTGGTTCATCCTTGGGAGCAATTTCCAAACGCCTGAAGTTACCACGTTCATCTGTACAAACAATAGTACGCAAGTATAAACACCATGGGACCATGCAGCCGTCATACCGCTCAGGAAGGAGACGCGTTCTGTCTCCTAGAGATAAACATACTTTGGTGCGAAAAGTGCAAATCAATCCCAGAACAACAGCAAAGGACCTTGTGAAGATGCTGGAGGAAACAGGTACAAAAGTATCTATATCCACAGTAAAATGAGTCCTATATCGACATAACCTGAAAGGCCGCTCAGCAAGGAAGAAGCCACTGCTCCAAAACCGCCATAGAAAAAGCCAGACTACGGTTTGCAACTGCGCATGGGGACAAAGATCGTACTTTTTGGAGAAATGTCCTCTGGTCTGATGAAACAAAAATAGAACTGTTTGGCCATAATGACCATCGTTATTTTTGGAGGAAAAAGGGGGGCAGCTTGCAAGCCGAAGAACACCATCCCAACCGTGAAGCACGGGGGTGGCAGCATCATGCTGTGGGGGTGTTTTGCTGCAGGAGGGACTGGTGCACTTCACAAAGTAGATGGCATCATGAGGAAAGAAAATTATGTGGATATATTGAAGCAACATCTCAAGACATCAGTCAGGAAGTTAAAGCTGGGTCGCAAATGGGTCTTCCAAATGGACAATGACCCCAAGCATACTTCCAAAGTTGTGGCAAAATGGCTTAAGGACAACAAAGTCAAGGTATTGGAGTGGCCATCACAAAGCCCTGACCTCAATCCTATTGAAAATGTGTGGGCAGAACTGAAAAAGCGTGTGCGAGCAAGGAGGCCTATAAACCTGACTCAGTTACACCAGCTCTGTCAGGAGGAATGGGCCAAAATTCACCCAATTTATTGTGGGAAGATTGTGGAAGGCTACCCGAAACATTTGACCGAAGTTAAACAATTTAAAGGCAATGCTACCAAATACTAATTGAGTGTGTGTAAACTTCTGACCCACTTGGAATGTGATGAAAGAAATAAAAGCTGAAATAAATAATTCTCTCTACTATTGTTCTGACATTTCACATTCTTAAAAGAAAGTGGTGATCCTAACTGACCTAAGACAGGGAATTTTTACCAGGATTAAATGTCAGGAATTGTGAAAAACTAAGTTTAAATGTATCTGGCTAATGTGTATGTAAACTTCCGACTTCAACAATCAAAACATGTTGACATATTTATCTGTGGTCTCAACATTTGTTGTTGTTTATTATTCAATTATTTTTATTGTTTATTTTTTTTAGTCATTTAGCAGGCGCTCTTATTCAGAGCGACTTACAGTTAGTGAGTGCATACATTTTTTTATATATTTTTTTCATACTGGCCCCCCGTGGGAATCGAACCCACAACCCTGGCGTTGCAAGCGCCATGCTCTACCAACTGAGCTACACATGGACTCTGTGGTCTCAACATGGACTCTGTGGTCTCAACATGGACTCTGTGGTCTCAACATGTACTCTGGTCTCAACATGGACTCTGGTCTCAACATGGACTCTGGTCTCAACATGGACTCTGGTCTCAACATGGACTCTGTGGTCTCAACATGGACTCTGTTGGCTCAACATGGACTCTGGTCTCAACATGGACTCTGGTTTCAACATGGACTCTGGTCTCAACATGGACTCTGGTCTCAACATGGACTCTGTGGACTCAACATGGACTCTGTTGGCTCAACATGGACTCTGGTCTCAACATGGACTCTGTGGTCTCAACATGGACTCTGTTGGCTCAACATGGACTCTGGTCTCAACATGAACTCTGTTGGCTCAACATGGACTCTGTGGTCTCAACATGGACTCTGGTCTCAACATGGACTCTGGTCTCAACATGGACTCTGGTCTCAACATGGACTCTGTGGACTCAACATGGACTCTGTGGACTCAACATGGACTCTGTGCTCTCAACATGGACTCTGTGTAGAAATGTTTCTAGAATGTTTCATACTCTGTTTTCTTTTTCTTTTTTTCTGCAAATAAAATATGATTGTTGATAAAGTATGTAAATCATATACTAAGCACTCTACTTTCTACATTAATTTAACTTCTTAACAAAAACAATGATTTAGTGCAGTGGTCGAACATGGCAATTTAAAGAAAACTGTTTTGTTGATTTATGCTTAAACATTTTGGAAAGATTCCTTTAAATCTCTATACTGTAAGTTCTATTACATAGTTGGTGCACTGAATTTACTTTCCTATAATTACAGTATATACATAAACAATGTTATTTATGTACACTGAGTGTACAAAACATTAGGAACACCTTCCTAATATTGAGTTACACCCCTTTTGCCCTCAGAACAGCCCCAATTTGTCGGGGCATGGACTCTACAAGGTGTCAAAAGCCTTCGACAGGGATGCTGGCCCCATGTTGACTCCAATGCTTCCCACAGTTGTGTCAAGTTGTCTGGATGTCCTTTGGGTGGTGGACCATTCTTGATACACACGGGAAACTGTTGATCGTGAAAAACCCAGCAGCGTTGCAGTTCTTGACACACTCAAACCGGTGCGCCTGGCACCTACTACCATACCCTGTTCAAAGGGATTTACATATTTTATCTTGCCTATTCACCCTCTGAATGGCACACATACACAATCCATGTCTCAAATGTCTCAAGACTTAAAAATCCTTCTTTAACCTGTCTCCTCCCATTCATCTGCACTGATTAAAGGGGATTTGACAAGTGAAATCAATAAGGCATGATAGCTTTCAGCTGGATTCACCTGGTCAGTCTATGTCATGGAAAGAGCAGGTGTTCTTAATGTTTTGTACACTCAGTGTATGTCTTAGTCTGGAGAGAAATAAAAAACGAATAATCAAGAGAGACTTGTCAAATAATTTTTGGGAGCGTCAAGGACAATATGTATTTTTTAAACTTGAATAAGGCTTTTGAAGTCACTAATGATAATGATTATATTTTTGTACAAAATGTTTTCAATGTTCTTAAAGTTCAATATTGAGTGAAAATGATGAGTGCAACCTTCTGACATGTTGGTGTGATTTTTATAGTTCCATAATATCCATTATTTATTGAGGTGGATTTTGAGGGGGGGGGTAATCTTATTTTGTATGTACTGAGGTAGGTGTGTATATACAGGAACACCACTTTTTGTCGTGCAAAAGTCGTTTGTGTCGATTTCAGTAAAATAGTATTCATAATGTTTTATAGTCACATATTTCTTTCCCAGTGTAAGTCAGATAAAAGGTTAGTTGTGGATTTTTCATTCCTGAAAAGAGCTGCTCCTCTTTGGGGAGAAGGTTTAACCGTGTTTCTGAGACTGTATTCATTTCCATAACTAAGCCAATCTGACAGACGTGTTTTTATACATGTGTGGGAAGGAATGTCAAGCAGTAGAATCTACAAGCACTATCTGTGATCTGATGCTGTATTGGTTTGACATTTTCCAGTTAACCCCGTGATCGCTAAAGCGATGATAACATTTTAAAAGGTACTATTACATGTATTTGGAGTGCGAAGATAACTAACAAGAGAGATGACCTGACCCCTCATGATCAAGCCAAAGATAAGAGTTTATCAGCACATTCACAATAACACGGAAGGCTTCTTTGCAAAAGAGACATTGGTCTCAATGGAACTTCCCTGCTTAAAAGAAAAAAGGTTTATAGTGTTGATTCGAGACAGCCATAGAAGTTGTAAGTGTAACACGGCGTAACACGGCGTAACACGGCGTAACACGGCGTAACGCGGCGTAACACTGCGTAACACTGCGTAACACTGCGTAACACGGCGTAACACGGCGTAACACGGCGTAACACGGCGTAACATGGCGTAACACGGCGTAGCACTGCGTAGCACTGCGTAACACGGCGTAACACGGCGTAACACGGCGTAACATGGCGTAACACGGCGTAGCACTGCGTAACACGGCATAACACTGCGTAACACGGCGTAACACGGCGTAACACGGCGTAACACGGCGTAACACGGCATAACACGGCGTAACACGGCGTAACACTGCGTAACACGGCGTAACACGGCGTAACACGGCGTAACACTGCGTAACGCGGCGTAACACTGCGTAACGCGGCGTAACGCGGCGTAACACGGCGTAACACGGCGTAACACGGCGTAACACTGCGTAACACGGCGTAACACTGCGTAACACGGCGTAACACGGCGTAACACGGCGTAACAATGCGTAACACTGCGTAACACGGCGTAACACTGCGTAACACGGCGTAACACGGCGTAACACGGCGTAACACGGCGTAACACGGCGTAACGCGGCGTAACACGGCGTAACACTGCGTAACGCGGCGTAGCACTGCGTAACACGGCGTAACACTGCGTAACACGACGTAACACTGCGTAACACGGCGTAACACGGCGTAACACTGCGTAACACTGCGTAACACGGCGTAACACGGCGTAACACGGCGTAACACGGCGTAACACGGCGTAACACTGCCTCTGTCAGGCTTTTTGTGGTACAGGTGGTTTGGCGCTCACCCCTGCCCTGTAAGAGACAGCGTTTGACAAACGGCTACCTTATCCCGAATAAAATGACAACACATTGAAGATAATACAGCCATACATAAAGTTACTAGTAAGGTAGACAAGTGGCTACACCTTTATGAATAAGTTAACAAAACGTTGAAGATAAATTGTGATTATTCACTATGATGATAATCACTATTACCTTGTAATTAAGGATAAATAAGGGGGTTTAAAGGGAAGTCACACTGCGGTGTATGACATCATATCCTGTTGAGCACTGACACACAGCTTTTGGTGTGTGTCCAAGGGAAAATTCTATGTCAGAGGGTGCTTCCCAAATTGCACCCTAATGCGCTACTTTTATATGGAATAAGGGCGCCATTTGGGACGCAAGAACAGAACCTGTCTGAATATAGCTGTCAGTACTACGAGAGGGAAACATCCCTATTGGCTACAGGGCGACTTGCCTTGGGTTTAACTGTTCAACTGTTGTTTCGACTGATTTGTTTTGTTTTACAATTTGTTGTCTTCTTGAAAAAAAGTGTTTTTGTTGTTTCCTTGAATGAAATCAAACAATAAAAGGAGTAGGTTTCTGAAACCTGTTGCGTCGTCATCAAGAAACAGCTATACCATGCACAGCCTGAACATACCACACTCCCTCTGTACAATGCCAAATGTGAAGACACATTGTTAAATATTAATACACATTACCAGTCAGATGACAACATAGTTAAACACCCAGTTATCTTTTTTAAGAAACAGTATTTAGCTATTATTTTCCCAACATGACAGAGCCAAATGAGAAAAGAAGGAAGATGTGAAACAACCGTGAGATTGATTGACGTGAAGTGGTCTTTACTACTGATTGAACAAGCCACAAACCACACGGCGGGAGAGGGGAGAGTGGTAGGGGGGATTTTACAGTGTTTCACAGGGCTACGCAAGTCACGTCTCACAGAAAGTGACAAGTGTTCTGACCAAGAGACACGTGAATGTAGCTGTTCTTGGTATGGCTTCTGTAACTTCCTTATAGAGAACTTCATTACAGATCCCCCTTTAACCTGTCTCCTCCCCTTCATCTACACTGATTGAAGTGGATTTAACAAGTGACATCAATAAGGGATCATAGCTTTCACCTGGATTCACCTGGTCAAGTCTATGTCATGTTTTGTATACTCAGTGTGTATGCTTGTTATGAGAGAGAGGACGGCTGAGAAAGTAATGGTGCCATTTCCGACTGAGCAGCCAGACTTGGTTAGACAACGATATGGTGCCATTTCTGACTGAGCAGCCAGACTTGGTTAGACAACGATATGGTGCCATTTCCGACTGAGCAGCCAGACTTGGTTAGACAACGATATGGTGCCATTTCTGACTGAGCAGCCAGACGTGGTTAGACAACGATATGGTGCCATTTCTGACTGAGCAGCCAGACTTGGTTAGACAACGATATGGTGCCATTTCCGACTGAGCAGCCAGACTTGGTTAGACAACGATATGGTGCCATTTCCGACTGAGCAGCCAGACTTGGTTAGACAACGATATGGTGCCATTTCTGATTGAGCAGCCAGACTTGGTTAGACAACGATATGGTGCCATTTCCGACTGAGCAGCCAGACTTGGTTAGACAACGATATGGTGCCATTTCCGACTGAGCAGCCAGACTTGGTTAGACAACGATATGGTGCCATTTCCGACTGAGCAGCCAGACTTGGTTAGACAACGATATGGTGCCATTTCTGACTGAGCAGCCAGACTTGGTTAGACAACGATATGGTGCCATTTCCGACTGAGCAGCCAGACTTGGTTAGACAACGATATGGTGCCATTTCCGACTGAGCAGCCAGACTTGGTTAGACAACGATATGGTGCCATTTCTGACTGAGCAGCCAGACGTGGTTAGACAACGATATGGTGCCATTTCCGACTGAGCAGCCAGACTTGGTTAGACAACGATATGGTGCCATTTCCGACTGAGCAGCCAGACTTGGTTAGACAATGATATGGTGCCATTTCCGACTGAGCAGCCAGACTTGGTTAGACAACGATATGGTGCCATTTCCGACTGAGCAGCCAGACTTGGTTAGACAACGATATGGTGCCATTTCTGACTGAGCAGCCAGACTTGGTTAGACAACGATATGGTGCCATTTCCGACTGAGCAGCCAGACTTGGTTAGACAACGATATGGTGCCATTTCTGACTGAGCAGCCAGACGTGGTTAGACAACGATATGGTGCCATTTCTGACTGAGCAGCCAGACTTGGTTAGACAACGATATGGTGCCATTTCCGACTGAGCAGCCAGTCTTGGTTAGACAACGATATGGTGCCATTTCCGACTGAGCAGCCAGACTTGGTTAGACAACGATATGGTGCCATTTCTGATTGAGCAGCCAGACTTGGTTAGACAACGATATGGTGCCATTTCCGACTGAGCAGCCAGACTTGGTTAGACAACGATATGGTGCCATTTCCGACTGAGCAGCCAGACTTGGTTAGACAACGATATGGTGCCATTTCCGACTGAGCAGCCAGACTTGGTTAGACAACGATATGGTGCCATTTCTGACTGAGCAGCCAGACTTGGTTAGACAACGATATGGTGCCATTTCTGACTGAGCAGCCAGACTTGGTTAGACAACGATATGGTGCCATTTCCGACTGAGCAGCCAGACTTGGTTAGACAACGATATGGTGCCATTTCTGACTGAGCAGCCAGACGTGGTTAGACAACGATATGGTGCCATTTCCGACTGAGCAGCCAGACTTGGTTAGACAACGATATGGTGCCATTTCCGACTGAGCAGCCAGACTTGGTTAGACAATGATATGGTGCCATTTCCGACTGAGCAGCCAGACTTGGTTAGACAACGATATGGTGCCATTTCCGACTGAGCAGCCAGACTTGGTTAGACAACGATATGGTGCCATTTCTGACTGAGCAGCCAGACTTGGTTAGACAACGATATGGTGCCATTTCCGACAGAGCAGCCAGACTTGGTTAGACAACGATATGGTGCCATTTCTGACTAAGCAGCCAGACTTGGTTAGACAACGATATGGTGCCATTTCCGACTGAGCAGCCAGACTTGGTTAGACAACGATATGGTGCCATTTCTGACTGAGCAGCCAGACTTGGTTAGACAACGATAACAACAACCCCATCTGTTTACTCTAGCGATAAATCCCATGGGATTTTTAGTGAGTCAGAAACGTGTTTTAAAGGGGAGCTGATTTGGCCTTGTTTGTTGTCTTGCTCCACCACCAAGACCCCCACCACATGCGGCGAATACAACAGGTGTAGACCTTACAGTGAAATTCTTCCTACTTACAAGCCCTTAACCAACAATGCAGTTTTTAAGAAAGAAAAAAAAGAAGTGTTAAGTAAAAAATAGATAAGTAAAAAAAATAATAAAAAAAGCAAATAATTAAAGAGCGGCAGTAAAATAAAATAACAGTAGCGAGGCTATATATACAGGGGGGTACCGGTACAGAGTGAATGTGCGGGGGCACCGGCTAGTTGAGGTAATTGAGGTAATATGTACATGTGGGTAGAGTTAAAGTGACTATGCATAAATAATAAACAGAGTAGCAGCAGCAGCGCAATGCAAATAGTCCGGGTAGCCATGATTAGCTGTTGAGGAGTCTTATGGCTTGGGGGTAGAAGCTGTTAAGAAGCCTTTTGGACCTAGACTTGGCGCTCCAGTACCGCTTGCTGTTCGGTAGCAGAGAGAACAGTCTATGACTAGGGTGGCTGGAGTCTTTGACAATTTTTAGGGCCTTCCTCTGACACCGCCTGGTATAGAGGTCCTGGATGGCAGGAAGCTTGGACCCAGTGATGTACTAGGCCATACGCACTACCCTCTGTAGTGCCTTGCGGTCGGAGACCGAGTAATTGCCATATCAGGCGGTGATGCAACCAGTCAGGATGCTCTCGATGGTGCAGCTGTAGAACTTTCTGAGGATCTGAGGACCCCATGCCAAATCTTTTCAGTCTCCTGAAGGGGAATAGGCTTTGTCGTGCCCTCTTCACGACTGTCTTGGTGTGTTTGGACCATGATAGTTTGTTGGTGATGTGGACACCAAGGAACTTGAAGCTCTCAACCTGTTCCACTACAGCCCCGTCGATGAGAATGGGGGCATGCTCAGTCCTCTTTTTTTTTTCCTGTAGTCCACAATCATCTCCTTTGTCTTGATCACATTGAGGGAGAGGTTGTTTTCCTGGCACCACATGGCCAGGTCTCTGACCTCCTCCCTATAGGCTGTCTAATCGTTGTCGGTGATCAGGCCTACCACTGTTGTGTCGTCGGAAAACTTAATGATGGCGTTGGAGTCGTGCCTGGCCATGCAGTCATGGGTGAACAGGGAGTACAGGAGGGGACTAAGCACGCACCCCTGAGGGGCCTCCGTGTTGAGGATCAGTGTGGCAGATGTGTTGTTACCTACCCTTACCACCTGGGGGCAGCCCGTCATGAAGTCCAGGATCCAGTTGCAGAGGGAGGTGTTTAGTCCCAGGGTCCTTAGCTTAGTGATGAGCTTTGAGGGCACTATGGTGTTGAACGCTGAGCTGTAGTCAATAAATAGCATTCTCACGTAGGTGTTCCTCTTGTCCAGGTGGGAAAGGGCAGTGTGGAGTGCAATAGAGATTGCATCATCTGTGGATATGTTGGGGCGGTATGCAAATTGGAGTGGGTCCAGGGTTTCTGGGATAATGGTGTTGATGTGAGCTATGACCAGCCTTTCAAAGCACTTCATGGCTACAGACGTGAGTGCTTCGGGTCGGTAGTCATTTAGGCAGGTTATCTTAGTGTTCTTGGGCACAGGGACTATGGTGGTCTGCTTGAAACATGTTGGTATTACAGACTCAGTCAGGACAGATTGAAAGTGTCAGTGAAGACACTTGCCAGTTGTTCAGCGTATGCTCGGAGTACACATCCTGGTAATCCATCTGGCCCTGCGGCCTTGTGAGTGTTGACCTGTTTAAAGGTCTTACTCACATCGGCTACGGAGAGCGTGATCACACAGTCGTCCGGAACAACTGATGCTCTCATGCATGCTTCAGTGTTGCTTGCCTCGAAGCGAGCATATAAGTGATTTAGTTCGTCTGGTAGGCTTGTGTCACTGGGCAGCTCGCGGCTGAGCTTCCCTTTGTAGTCTGTAATAGTTTTCAAGCCCTGCCACATCCAACGAGCGTCAGTGCCGGTGTAGTACGATTAAATCTTAGTCCTGTATTGACTCTTTGCCTGTTTGATGGTTCGTCGGAGGGCATAGCGGGATTTCTTATAAGCGTCCGGGTTAGAGTCCCGCTCCTTGAAAGTGGCAGCTCTACCCTTTAGCTCAGTGCGGATGTTGCCTGTAATACATGGCTTCTGGTTGGGGTACGTACAGTCACTGTGGGGACGACGTCATCGATGTACTTATTGATGAAGCCAGTGACTGATGTGGTGTACTCCTCAATGCTATCGGAAGAATCCCGGAACATATTCCAGTCTGTGCTAGCATAACATTCCTGTAGCTTAGCATCTGCGTCATCTGACCACTTCCTTATTAACCGAGTCACTGGTGCTTCCTGCTTTAGTTTTTGCTTATAAGCAGGAATCAGGAGGATAGAGTTATGGTCAGATTTGCCAATAGGAGGGCAAGGGAGAGCTTTGTACTCATCTCTGTGTGTGGAGTAAAGGTGGTCTAGAGTTTTTTTTTCCTCTGGTTGCACATTTAACATGCTGGTAGAAATGAAGTAGAACGGATTTTAGTTTCCTTGCATTCAAGTTCCCGGCCACTAGGAGCGCTGCCTCTGGATGAGCGTTTTCCTGTTTACTTATGGCCTTATACAGCTCATTGAGTGCAATCTTAGTGCCAGCATCAGTTTGTGATGGTAAATAGACAGCTACGAAAAATATAGATGAAAACTCTCTTGGTAAATAGTCTGGTCTACAGCTTATCATGAGATACTCTACCTCAGGCGAGCAAAACCTAAAGACTTCCTTAGTATTAGATTTTATGCACCAGCTGTTGTTTACAAATATACACAGACCGCTACCCCTTGTCTTACCGGATTCAGCCGTTCTATCCTGCCGATGTAGCGTATATCCCGCCAGCTGTATGTTATCCATACTTAGCATGTTAGCTAACCCTTCCCCTAACTCTAACCTTAATAACCCATTAACCTAACTCCTAACCTTAACCCTAACCCCTAGCCTAGCTAACGTTAGCTAGTTAGCTAACATTAGCGTTAGCCACAACAAATTTGAATTCATAACATATCATAACTATTGCAAATTTGTAACATACTGTACATTTTGCTAATTCGTAACTTACTGTATCATACGAAATGGAAGATGGACATCCACAAATTAATACAAACCATACGAAACATAACACATCATACTAAATAGTGAGTAAAGTATTTACGTACAGAATAATACAAAATGCTCTGAGACCAGGTTGCTCCTGCAGGTTGAGTTCAATAACTACAGGCAGAGATGTATGGTGAGATGCTGGAGGAAGCTTTGAAGTAGCCTACAGAGTAATCTGACAAGAATGCAATTGCTGAATTTATGTAGATATTCTAGACTAAGTGTTTTGATAACTTTCAAACAGGTCCATTTAGAATAAACAACCCTTTACATAATACCATAGAAACAGTGTCCTAGTAATATAACAAGTCATTTAGCAGACACGCACCTTTCACCTTTCATTGTAATTCTCAGCTGATACAGATGCTGTGTAATGGGGTTACCTTGGTAACATGTCAGAGTGGTCATACCTTCCTGTCTGGTGGTAATGGGGTTACCTTGGTAACATGTCAGAGTGGTCATACCTTCCTGTCTGGTGGTAATGGGGTTACCTTGGTAACATGTCAGAGTGGTCATACCTTCCTGTCTGGTGGTAATGGGGTTACCTTGGTAACATGTCAGAGTGGTCATACCTTCCTGTCTGGTGGTAATGGGGTTACCTTGGTAACATGTCAGAGTGGTCATACCTTCCTGTCTGGTGGTAATGGGGTTACCTTGGTAACATGTCAGAGTGGTCATACCTTCCTGTCTGGTGGTAATGGGGTTACCTTGGTAACATATCAGAGTGGTCATACCTTCCTGTGTGGTGGTAACGGGGTTACCTTGGTAACATGTCAGAGTGGTCATACCTTCCTGTCTGGTGGTAATGGGGTTACCTTGGTAACATGTCAGAGTGGTTATACCTTCCTGTGTGGTGGTAATGGGGTTACCTTGGTAACATGTCAGAGTGGTTATACCTTCCTGTGTGGTGGTAATGGGGTTACCTTGGTAACATGTCAGAGTGGTTATACCTTCCTGTGTGGTGGTAATGGGGTTACCTTGGTAACATGTCAGAGTGGTTATACCTTCCTGTGTGGTGGTAATGGGGTTACCTTGGTAACATGTCAGAGTGGTTATACCTTCCTGTGTGGTGGTAATGGGGTTACCTTGGTAACATGTCAGAGTGGTTATACCTTCCTGTCTGGTGGTAATGGGGTTACCTTGGTAACATGTCAGAGTGGTTATACCTTCCTGTGTGGTGGTAATGGGGTTACCTTGGTAACATGTCAGAGTGGTTATACCTTCCTGTGTGGTGGTAATGGGGTTACCTTGGTAACATGTCAGAGTGGTTATACCTTCCTGTGTGGTGTCCCATATACAACAGGAGTTCCCTGATCCTGGTGCAGAATACACAGGGTTTCTCCCTCCCCATATTGACTGATAACATTAAATTCAATCATAAAAAAAGACAATACAAGTAAAAGTTGTGTCTAGTAAAATGTTATGCCGAGTGCCAGGTCTGACAAACAAACATATACTATGTTGAAGTTTGAACAGGTTAGACTAAACCTACCTAATTCTGGTCTCCCCATCGACGACCGTTGGTAAACAGGCAAGAGATGAAGCTGGAGGTAAGGTCTTTGTCTCTCCCGAGTGGCGCAGTGGTCTAAGGCACTGCATCGCAGTGCTAGCTGTGCCACTAGAGATCCTGGTTCGAATCCAGGCTCTGTCGTAGCCGGCCGTGACCGGGAGACCCATGGGGCGGCGCACAATTGGCCCAGCGCCGTCTAGGGTAGGGGAGGGAATGGCCGGCAGGGGATGTAGTTCAGTTTGTAGAGCATGGCGTTTGCAACGCCAGGGTTGTGGGTTCGATTCCCACGGGGGGTATAAAAAAAATATATAGAATAATAATGTATGCACTAACTGTAAGTCGCTCTGGATAAGAGCGTCTGTAAAATGTCTTTCCCAGCGCCCCGTTGATGGGCATGGGTAGATTGTAGATCTGCTCCTGGCCCCTCATCAAAGATAATGGTTGGTAACACACACTCACAGAGCACTGATTACATTATCAACGATGGTTGTGAATAGATGATAACCTGATCGCTGCATATATCATGAATGGTAAAATGCAGCCCTCAGGCTGGTTCCACCAGGCTAGGTTATGAAGGTGAATTGGGACAAAACTCCAAACTGTTTTGACCTTTGATCAGGTCAAATGTCACCAACCTGATTCAAGAGTCCTCCCTGTTCCATTTCTAGGAATGCTCACAGCGAGGGCATGTCTGCGTGATGCTGGTCTTCTCTATGTTACATATTCACCTGAAAACTGGACATCTCTCGAACAACTGCAGCAGGCAATCCTCATAAACAATGTACTTCCTCATCTTATGAGGTGGTGTTAACTGGGAGGGCCTGTGATAGGGTGAATAGGCTAGTGTCACTGTCTGCCGCTGCAGTGGGTCCCCATGGAGTGAAGAATACCTGCTGTACATCCCAGTGGGAGAAAACTGGTTGAAACTGGGTTGAAATGTCACTAGAACCAGTTTTACATTAATTTATGATCATGTCATTTTTAACCACTTTTGCTAGCTGGGTTAAAAGGCTGTTTACTTTACTGACATAGCAATTTCACTGTTTTAAATGACTATGTTGAGAATGTCCAGCTCTTTTTGCCTGCACTGTCAAGTCACCCCGTGTTCCATAGAGCCACCCACAGGCCATGGACAGCCTCTGAGTCGTTCCTGTAAACCAGATGGAATTGAATGGTGGGTCATTCTGAAAGTAAAAGTCCCTCAGTACTAACAGAGTGGGCACACTACTACCAGATGATGTAAATCAGTGGGTCATTCTGAAAGTCCCTCAGTCATTGTTTATAATACAGTCAGTGTTGAAGTGGAACTGAAGGGAAATCTACAGTCTGTGTGAGAGTCGGCGGATACACGTCATGACTCAAACCGAAACAGAGCCCTACTACACAGAAATCCCTTCACATAAGAAGTTCCCTTTTCTCTCTCTCTCTCTCTCTCTCTCTCTCTCTCTCTCTCTCTCTCTCTCTCTCTCTCTCTCTCTCTCTCTCTCTCTCTCTCTCTCTCTCTCTCTCTCTCTCTCTCTCTCTCTCTCTGTCTCTCTCTCTCTCTCTCTCTCTCTCTCTCTCTAATTTAAGGGGCTTTATTGGCATGGGAAACATATGATTACATTTCCAAAGCAAGTGAAATAGATAGTAAACAAAAGTGAAATCAAATATCAGATTGGCTTTTTACCAGATTACCGTATGACAGATCACGTATTCACCCTGCAAACCCTCGTTGACAAACAAAAAGCAAAGTCTTCTCAAGCTTTGTTGCTTTCAAAAAAGCTTTTGACTCAATTTGGCATGAGGGTCTGCTATACAAATTGATGGAAAGTGGTGTTGGGGGAAAAACATACAAAATTATAAAAACCCATGTACACAAACATTGGCAAATTGGCAAAGAACACACACATTTCTTTCCACAGGGCCATGGGTTGAGCAGCTTGAGCCCCACCCTCTTCAACATATATATATATATATATATATATATATATATATATATATATATATATATATATATATATTTATATATCAACGAATTGGCGAGGGCCCTAGAACAGTCTGCAGCACCCGGCCTCACCCTACTAAACTCTGCTGATGATCTGGTGCTTCTGTCCCCAACCAAGGAGGGCCTACAGCAGCACCTAGATCTTCTGCACAGATTCGGTCAGACCTGGGCCCTGACAGTACATCTCAGTAAAACAAAAATAATGGTAGTCCAAAAATATCCAGTTGCCAGGACCACAAATACAAATTCTATCTAGACACCGTTGCCCTAGAGCACACAAAAAAGTCATACCTACCCTCGGCCTAAACATCAACGCCACAGGTAACTTCCACAAAGCTGTGAACGATCTGAGAGACAAGGCAAGAAGGGCCTTCTACGCCATCAAAAGTAACATAACATTTGACATACTAATTAGGATCTGGCTAAAAATACTTGAATCAGTTATAGAACCGATTGCCCTCTATGGTTGTGAGGTCTGGGGTTCACTCACGAACCAATAATTCACAAAATGGGACAAACACCAAATTAAGACTTTTGCAAAAACATCCTCCGTGTACAACGTAAAACACCAAATAATGCATGCTGAGCAGAATTAGGACGATTCCCGCTAATGATAAAAATCCAGAAAATAGCAATTACAACCACCTAAAAGGAAGCGATTCTCAAACCTTCCGTAAGAAAGCCATCACCTACAGAGAGGTTAACCTGGAGTAGAGTCCCCTAAGCAAGCTGGTCCTGGTTCACAAACACAAACAGACCCCACAGAGCCCCAGGACAACAACACAATTAGACCCAACCAAATCATGAGAAAACAAAAAGAGAATTACTTGACACATTGGAAAGAACAAACAAAAAAACAGAGCAAACTAGAATGTTATTTGGCCCTAAACAGAGAGTACACAGTGGCAGAATACCTGACCACTGTGACTGACCCAAAATTAAGAAAAGCTTTGACTATGTACAGACTCAGTGAGTATGGCTTTTCTATCACGAGAGGCCACCGTAGGCAGACCTGGCTCTCAAGAGAAGACAGGCTATGTGCACACTGCCCACAAAATGAGGTGGAAACTGAGCTGCACTTCCTAACCTCCTGCCAAATGTATAACCATATTAGAGACACATATTTCCCTCAGATTACACAGACCAACAAAGAATTTGAAAACAAATCCAATTTTGATAAACTCCCATATCTATCAGGTGAAATACCACAGTGTGCCATCACAGCAGCGAGATTTGTGACCTGTTGCCACAAGAAAAGGGCAACCAGTGAAGAACAAACACCATTGTAAATACAACCCATATTTATGTTGATTTATTTTCCCTTTTTTACTTTAACTATTTGCACATCGTTACAACACTGTATATAGAGATAATATGAAATGTCTTTATTCTTTTAGAACTTTTGTGAGTGTAATGTTTACTGTTAATATTTATAGTTTATTTCACTTTTGTTTATTTTCTATTTCACTTGCTTTGGCAATGTTAACATACGTTTCCCATGCCAATATAACCCTTAAATTGAAATTGAATTGAAATTGAGAGAGAGAGAGAGACAGAGACAGAGACAGAGAGAGAGAAAGAGAGAGAGAGAGAGAGAGAGAGAGAGAGAGAGAGAGAGAGAGAGAGACAGAGACAGAGACAGAGAGAGAGAGAGAAAGAGAGAGAGAGAGAGAGAGAGAGAGAGAGAGAGAGAGAGAGAGAGAGAGAGAGAGAGAGAGAGAGAGAGAGAGAAAGAGAGAGAGAGAGAGAGAGAGAGAGAGAGAGAGAGAGAGAGAGCCTTGGGAGTGTTAGTGTGTGCTTTAGAAGTTGTTTTGGATGTGGGGAAATATTAAACACCCGTAGATAGATATTGACATCTTCAAGCCATGGGGAGACATGGTCAGGACAGATGGGACGCAAGATAAGAGGGTGGGAACGAGATCAAAACCAACACAAGCACTACACCTGGAATTAGGCAGTGGAACTGAACTGGACCTTCTGACAACTGTTGTTCTGGTCACATGACTCGAGCTGAAAGGTTTATGCAGTACTCGGGGGGGGGGGGGGGGGGACTAGTTACTCAGTGCAGCTGTTACTTTAACTACTTGGTGACATAATGGCAACATAATGACTCATGTCGAATTTAGTGATTCGTCCAACTGCTGCATTCATCAAGGTCCCAGCCGCGGTACCAGTTTGGACGTGGCATAATATGGAGAGACACTGTAGAAGTTCTGGCCACATCCAGAGCCAGCCAAACATCACAGACAGTTCTTTGTCATCGGTGTTATTGATGATATACAGTCTAGCTCAGCCAATTAAATACATTAACAAGTTTATACGCACACTCAGTTTTCCAAGTGGGGTTGAGGGTTAAAGTTAGTGGGGGTTAGGGTTAGTGGGGGTTAGGGTTAGTGGGGTTAGGGTTAGTGTGGTTAGGGTTAGTGGGGTTAGGGTTAGTGGGGTTAGGGTTAGTGGGGTTAGGGTTAGTGGGGTTAGGGTTAGTGGTGGTTAGGGTTAGTGGGGTTAGGGTTAGTGGGGTTAGGGTTAGTGGGGTTAGTGGGGTTAGGGTTAGTGGGGTTAGGGTTAGTGGTGGTTAGGGTTAGTGGGGTTAGGGTTAGTGGTGGTTAGTGGTGGTTAGGGTTAGTGGGGTTAGGGTTAGTGGGGTTAGTGGGGTTAGGGTTAGTGGGGTTAGGGTTAGTGGTGGTTAGTGGTGGTTAGGGTTAGTGGGGTTAGGGTTAGTGGGGTTAGGGTTAGTGGGGTTAGGGTTAGTGGGGTTAGGGTTAGTGGTGGTTAGGGTTAGTGGGGTTAGGGTTAGTGGGGTTAGGGTTAGTGGTGGTTAGGGTTAGTGGGGTTAGGGTTAGTGGGGTTAGGGTTAGTGGTGGTTAGGGTTAGTGGGGTTAGGGTTAGTGGGGTTAGGGTTAGTGGTGGTTAGGGTTAGTGGGGTTAGGGTTAGTGGTGGTTAGTGGTGGTTAGTGGTGGTTAGGGTTAGTGGGGGTTAGGGTTAGTGGGGGTTAGGGTTAGTGGTGGTTAGGGTTAGTGGGGTTAGGATTAGTGGGTTTAGGGTTAGTGGGGTTAGGGTTAGTGGGGGTTAGTGGGGTTAGGGTTAGTGGGGTTAGGGTTAGTGGGGGTTAGGGTTAGTGGGGGTTAGGGTTAGTGGGGGTTAGTGGGGGTTAGTGGGGTTAGGGTTAGTGGGGTTAGGGTTAGTGGGGGTTAGTGGGGGTTAGGGTTAGTGGGGTTAGGGTTAGTGGGGGTTAGTGGTGGTTAGTGGTGGTTAGGGTTAGTGGGGTTAAAGTTAGTGGGGGTTAGGGTTAGTGGGGGTTAGGGTTAGTGGGGGTTAGTGGGGTTAGGGTTAGTGGGGTTAGGGTTAGTGGGGTTAGGGTTAGTGGTGGTTAGGGTTAGTGGGGTTAGGGTTAGTGGGGTTAGGGTTAGTGTGGGTTAGTGGGGGTTAGGGTTAGTGGGGTTAGGGTTAGTGGGGTTAGGGTTAGTGGTGGTTAGGGTTAGTGGGGTTAGGGTTAGTGGTGGTTAGGGTTAGTGGGGTTAGGGTTAGTGGGGTTAGGGTTAGTGGGGTTAGTGGGGTTAGGGTTAGTGGGGTTAGGGTTAGTGGGGTTAGGGTTAGTGGTGGTTAGGGTTAGTGGTGGTTAGGGTTAGTGGGGTTAGGGTTAGTGGGGTTAGGGTTAGTGGGGTTAGGGTTAGTGGTGGTTAGGGTTAGTGGGGTTAGGGTTAGTGGGGTTAGGGTTAGTGGGGTTAGGGTTAGTGGGGTTAGGGTTAGTGGGGGTTAGGGTTAGTGGGGTTAGGGTTAGTGGGGTTAGGGTTAGTGGGGGTTAGTGGGGTTAGGGTTAGTGGGGTTAGGGTTAGTGGGGGTTAGGGTTAGTGGGGTTAGGGTTAATGGGGTTAGGGTTAGTGGGGGTTAGTGGGGTTAGGGTTAGTGGTGGTTAGGGTTAGTGGGGTTAGGGTTAGTGGGGTTAGGGTTAGTGGGGTTAGGGTTAGTGGGGTTAGGGTTAGTGGGGTTAGGGTTAGTGGGGGTTAGTGGGGTTAGGGTTAGTGGGGTTAGGGTTAGTGGGGGTTAGGGTTAGTGGGGGTTAGGGTTAGTGGGGGTTAGTGGGGGTTAGGGTTAGTGGGGTTAGGGTTAGTGGTGGTTAGGGTTAGTGGTGGTTAGGGTTAGTGGGGTTAGGGTTAGTGGGGTTAGGGTTAGTGGGGGTTAGTGGGGGTTAGGGTTAGTGGGGTTAGGGTTAGTGGGGTTAGGGTTAGTGGTGGTTAGGGTTAGTGGGGGTTAGTGGGGGTTAGTGGGGGTTAGTGGGGGTTAGTGGGGTTAGGGTTAGTGGGGGTTAGTGGGGTTAGGGTTAGTGGGGTTAAAGTTAGTGGGGGTTAGGGTTAGTGGGGGTTAGGGTTAGTGGTGGTTAGTGGGGGTTAGGGTTAGTGGGGTTAGGGTTAGTGGGGTTAGGGTTAGTGGTGGTTAGGGTTAGTGGGGGTTAGTGGGGGTTAGGGTTAGTGGGGTTAGGGTTAGTGTGGTTAGGGTTAGTGGGGTTAGGGTTAGTGGTGGTTAGGGTTAGTGGGGGTTAGTGGGGGTTAGGGTTAGTGGGGTTAGGGTTAGTGGGGTTAGGGTTAGTGGTGGTTAGGGTTAGTGGGGTTAGGGTTAGTGGTGGTTAGGGTTAGTGGGGTTAGGGTTAGTGGGGTTAGGGTTAGTGGGGTTAGGGTTAGTGGGGTTAGGGTTAGTGGTGGTTAGGGTTAGTGGTGGTTAGGGTTAGTGGGGTTAGGGTTAGTGGGGTTAGGGTTAGTGGGGTTAGGGTTAGTGGGGTTAGGGTTACATTTACATTTACATTTACGTCATTTAGCAGACGCTCTTATCCAGAGCGACTTCCACATTGGTGCATTCACCTTATAGCCAGTGGGATAACCACTTTACAATATGTTTTTTTTTTCTTTCTTTGGGGTGGGGTAAAGGGGGGTAGAAGGATTACTTTATCCTATCCCAAGTATTCCTGAAAGAGGTGGGGTTTCAAGTGTCTCCGGAAAGTGGTGAGTGACTCCGCTGTCCTGGCGTCGTGGGGGAGCTTGTTCCACCATTGGGGTGCCAGAGCAGCGAACAGTTTTGACTGGGCTGAGCGGGAACTGTGCTTCCGCAGAGGTAGGGGGGCCAGCAGGCCAGAGGTGGATGAACGCAATGCCCTCGTTTGGGTGTAGGGACTGATCAGAGCCTGAAGGTAAGGAGGTGCCGTTCCCCTCACAGCTCCGTAGGCAAGCACCATGGTCTTGTAGCAGATGCGAGCTTCAACTGGAAGCCAGTGGAGTGTGCGGAGGAGCGGGGTGACGTGAGAGAACTTGGGAAGGTTGAACACCAGACGGGCTGCGGCATTCTGGATGAGTTGTAGGGGTTTAATGGCACAGGCAGGGAGCCCAGCCAACAGCGAGTTGCAGTAATCCAGACGGGAGATGACAAGTGCCTGGATTAGGACCTGTACCGCTTCCTGTGTAAGGCAGGGTCGTACTCTCCGAATGTTGTAGAGCATGAACCTGCAGGATTGGGTCACCGCCTTGATGTTAGCGGAGAACGACAGGGTGTTGTCCAGGGTCACGCCAAGGCTCTTCGCACTCTGGGAGGAGGACACAATGGAGTTGTCAACCGTGATGGCGAGTTCATGGAACGAGCAGTCCTTCCCCGGGAGGAAGAGCAGCTCTGTCTTGCCGAGGTTCAGCTTGAGGTGGTGATCCGTCATCCACACTGATATGTCTGCCAGACATGCAGAGATGCGATTCGCCACCTGGTTATCAGAAGGGGGAAAGGAGAAGATGAGTTGTGTGTCATCTGCGTAGCAATGATAGGAGAGGCCATGTGAGGATAAGATTTACAATGGATAGCAAAAACACAAGATTCACAAGAACGAATTCAGATCAAGGTCTCGTTTTAACAATAAATTGTTAAGGTCGTGTTCGATGCCTATATAACGAAGGGAGGAAATAGTGGTTCGCTTCCAATAAGTGGTGCTACGATGCTCAGAGATTCCTACTTTTAGTTTGTGCTTCGTTTTGGCCGCATGATGTCTGAACTATGCCTCACTCTCTCTCCCCTGACTTGATTGAGTCACATAGTCTACCAGAACCTGATCGGAGAGCAATTATTTTGAGAAGTTATTTGGATGATTTTGATCTAGTTGTTATAGCAACAGCTACAACATATTAGATTGATACATTATTGAAACATGATCAATAACATTGATCATAAACCGTTACATCCGCAATGAACACTGAACACATTTCTAATAGACCCTCAGGGACAAATCATGTTTTTTCACTTAATTGAATTAATCATATAAGAATGTGACATTAAACATATAAGGACATAACATGTAAACAACAATTACATGCTTTAGGCAAACATGCTTTAGGTAAACGTCTGCGTTTGCGGGTTAGTGGTGGTTACAGTTAGTGGTGGTTAGGGTTAGTGGTGGTTAGGGTTAGTGGGGGTTAGTGGTGGTTAGGGTTAGTGGGGGTTAAGGTTAGTGGGGTTAGGGTTAGTGGGGTTAGGGTTAGTGGGGGTTAAGGTTAGTGGGGGTTAGGGTTAGTGGGGTTAGGGTTAGTGGGGTTAGGGTTAGTGGGGGTTAGGGTTAGTGGGGTTAGGGTTAGTGGGGTTAGGGTTAGTGGTGGTTAGGGTTAGTGGTGGTTAGGGTTAGTGGGGTTAGGGTTAGTGGGGTTAGGGTTAGTGGGGGTTAGGGTTAGTGGTGGTTAGGGTTAGTGGTGGTTAGGGTTAGTGGGGTTAGGGTTAGTGGTGGTTAGGGTTAGTGGTGGTTAGGGTTAGTGGTGGTTAGGGTTAGTGGTGGTTAGGGTTAGTGGTGGTTAGGGTTAGTGGTGGTTAGGGTTAGTGGGGTTAGGGTTAGTGGGGTTAGGGTTAGTGGGGGTTAGGGTTAGTGGGGTTAGGGTTAGTGGGGTTAGGGTTAGTGGGGTTAGGGTTAGTGGTGGTTACGGTTAGTGGTGGTTAGGGTTAGTGGGGTTAGGGTTAGTGGGGTTAGGGTTAGTGGGGTTAGGGTTAGTGGTGGTTAGGGTTAGTGGGGTTAGGGTTAGTGGGGTTAGGGTTAGTGGGGTTAGGGTTAGTGGTGGTTACGGTTAGTGGTGGTTAGGGTTAGTGGGGTTAGGGTTAGTGGGGTTAGGGTTAGTGGGGTTAGGGTTAGTGGTGGTTAGGGTTAGTGGGATTAGGGTTAGTGGGGTTAGGGTTAGTGGGGTTAGGGTTAGTGGTGGTTAGGGTTAGTGGTGGTTAGTGGTGGTTATGGTTAGTGGGGTTAGGGTTAGTGGTGGTTAGGGTTAGTGGGGTTAGGGTTAGTGGGGTTAGGGTTAGTGGTAGTTAGGGTTAGTGGGGTTAGGGTTAGTGGGGTTAGGGTTAGTGGGGTTAGTGTTAGTGGTGATTAGGGTTAGTGGTGGTTAGGGTTAGTGGGGTTAGGGTTAGTGGGGTTAGGGTTAGTGGTGGTTAGGGTTAGTGGGGTTAGGGTTAGTGGTGGTTAGCGTTAGTGGTGGTTAGTGGGGTTAGGGTTAGTGGTGGTTAGCGTTAGTGGTGGTTAGGGTTAGTGGTGGTTAGGGTTAGTGGTGGTTAGGGTTAGTGGGGTTAGGGTTAGTGGTGGTTAGGGTTAGTGGTGGTTAGCGTTAGTGGTGGTTAGTAGTGGTTAGTGTTAGTGGGGTTAGGGTTATTGGGGTTAGGGTTAGTTGGGGTTAGGGTTAGTGGGGTTAGGGTTATTGGGGTTAGGGTTAGTTGGGGTTAGGGTTAGTGGGCTTAGGGTTAGTGGGGTTAGGGTTAGTGGTGGTTAGGGTTAGTGGTGGTTAGGGTTAGTGGGGTTAGGGTTAGTGGTGGTTAGGGTTAGTGGGGTTAGGGTTAGTGGGGTTAGGGTTAGTGGTGGTTAGCGTTAGTGGTGGTTAGGGTTAGTGGGGTTAGGGTTAGTGGTGGTTAGCGTTAGTGGTGGTTAGTGGGGTTAGGGTTAGTGGGGGTTAGTGGTTGTTAGGGTTAGTGGTGGTTAGGGTTAGTGGTGGTTAGGGTTAGTGGGGTTAGGGTTAGTGGGGTTAGGTTTAGTGGTGGTTAGGGTTAGTGGGGTTAGGGTTAGTGGGGTTAGGGTTAGTGGGGTTAGGGTTAGTGGTGGTTAGGGTTAGTGGTGGTTAGGGTTAGTGGGGTTAGGGTTAGTGGGGTTAGGGTTAGTGGGGTTAGGGTTAGTGGGGTTAGGGTTACATTTACATTTACATTTACGTCATTTAGCAGACGCTCTTATCCAGAGCGACTTCCACATTGGTGCATTCACCTTATAGCCAGTGGGATAACCACTTTACAATATGTTTTTTTTTTCTTTCTTTGGGGTGGGGTAAAGGGGGGTAGAAGGATTACTTTATCCTATCCCAAGTATTCCTGAAAGAGGTGGGGTTTCAAGTGTCTCCGGAAAGTGGTGAGTGACTCCGCTGTCCTGGCGTCGTGGGGGAGCTTGTTCCACCATTGGGGTGCCAGAGCAGCGAACAGTTTTGACTGGGCTGAGCGGGAACTGTGCTTCCGCAGAGGTAGGGGGGCCAGCAGGCCAGAGGTGGATGAACGCAATGCCCTCGTTTGGGTGTAGGGACTGATCAGAGCCTGAAGGTAAGGAGGTGCCGTTCCCCTCACAGCTCCGTAGGCAAGCACCATGGTCTTGTAGCAGATGCGAGCTTCAACTGGAAGCCAGTGGAGTGTGCGGAGGAGCGGGGTGACGTGAGAGAACTTGGGAAGGTTGAACACCAGACGGGCTGCGGCATTCTGGATGAGTTGTAGGGGTTTAATGGCACAGGCAGGGAGCCCAGCCAACAGCGAGTTGCAGTAATCCAGACGGGAGATGACAAGTGCCTGGATTAGGACCTGTACCGCTTCCTGTGTAAGGCAGGGTCGTACTCTCCGAATGTTGTAGAGCATGAACCTGCAGGATTGGGTCACCGCCTTGATGTTAGCGGAGAACGACAGGGTGTTGTCCAGGGTCACGCCAAGGCTCTTCGCACTCTGGGAGGAGGACACAATGGAGTTGTCAACCGTGATGGCGAGTTCATGGAACGAGCAGTCCTTCCCCGGGAGGAAGAGCAGCTCTGTCTTGCCGAGGTTCAGCTTGAGGTGGTGATCCGTCATCCACACTGATATGTCTGCCAGACATGCAGAGATGCGATTCGCCACCTGGTTATCAGAAGGGGGAAAGGAGAAGATGAGTTGTGTGTCATCTGCGTAGCAATGATAGGAGAGGCCATGTGAGGATAAGATTTACAATGGATAGCAAAAACACAAGATTCACAAGAACGAATTCAGATCAAGGTCTCGTTTTAACAATAAATTGTTAAGGTCGTGTTCGATGCCTATATAACGAAGGGAGGAAATAGTGGTTCGCTTCCAATAAGTGGTGCTACGATGCTCAGAGATTCCTACTTTTAGTTTGTGCTTCGTTTTGGCCGCATGATGTCTGAACTATGCCTCACTCTCTCTCCCCTGACTTGATTGAGTCACATAGTCTACCAGAACCTGATCGGAGAGCAATTATTTTGAGAAGTTATTTGGATGATTTTGATCTAGTTGTTATAGCAACAGCTACAACATATTAGATTGATACATTATTGAAACATGATCAATAACATTGATCATAAACCGTTACATCCGCAATGAACACTGAACACATTTCTAATAGACCCTCAGGGACAAATCATGTTTTTTCACTTAATTGAATTAATCATATAAGAATGTGACATTAAACATATAAGGACATAACATGTAAACAACAATTACATGCTTTAGGCAAACATGCTTTAGGTAAACGTCTGCGTTTGCGGGTTAGTGGTGGTTACAGTTAGTGGTGGTTAGGGTTAGTGGTGGTTAGGGTTAGTGGGGGTTAGTGGTGGTTAGGGTTAGTGGGGGTTAAGGTTAGTGGGGTTAGGGTTAGTGGGGTTAGGGTTAGTGGGGGTTAAGGTTAGTGGGGGTTAGGGTTAGTGGGGTTAGGGTTAGTGGGGTTAGGGTTAGTGGGGGTTAGGGTTAGTGGGGTTAGGGTTAGTGGGGTTAGGGTTAGTGGTGGTTAGGGTTAGTGGTGGTTAGGGTTAGTGGGGTTAGGGTTAGTGGGGTTAGGGTTAGTGGGGGTTAGGGTTAGTGGTGGTTAGGGTTAGTGGTGGTTAGGGTTAGTGGGGTTAGGGTTAGTGGTGGTTAGGGTTAGTGGTGGTTAGGGTTAGTGGTGGTTAGGGTTAGTGGTGGTTAGGGTTAGTGGTGGTTAGGGTTAGTGGTGGTTAGGGTTAGTGGTGGTTAGGGTTAGTGGGGTTAGGGTT
This sequence comes from Coregonus lavaretus, assembly GCF_964263955.1. Lineage (NCBI taxonomy): Eukaryota > Metazoa > Chordata > Actinopteri > Salmoniformes > Salmonidae > Coregonus > Coregonus lavaretus. Next base: position 77,230,433 of record NC_139991.1, read on the forward strand.
AGTGGGGTTAGGGTTAGTGGGGGTTAGGGTTAGTGGGGTTAGGGTTAGTGGGGTTAGGGTTAGTGGGGTTAGGGTTAGTGGTGGTTACGGTTAGTGGTGGTTAGGGTTAGTGGGGTTAGGGTTAGTGGGGTTAGGGTTAGTGGGGTTAGGGTTAGTGGTGGTTAGGGTTAGTGGGGTTAGGGTTAGTGGGGTTAGGGTTAGTGGGGTTAGGGTTAGTGGTGGTTACGGTTAGTGGTGGTTAGGGTTAGTGGGGTTAGGGTTAGTGGGGTTAGGGTTAGTGGGGTTAGGGTTAGTGGTGGTTAGGGTTAGTGGGATTAGGGTTAGTGGGGTTAGGGTTAGTGGGGTTAGGGTTAGTGGTGGTTAGGGTTAGTGGTGGTTAGTGGTGGTTATGGTTAGTGGGGTTAGGGTTAGTGGTGGTTAGGGTTAGTGGGGTTAGGGTTAGTGGGGTTAGGGTTAGTGGTAGTTAGGGTTAGTGGGGTTAGGGTTAGTGGGGTTAGGGTTAGTGGGGTTAGGGTTAGTGGTGATTAGGGTTAGTGGTGGTTAGGGTTAGTGGGGTTAGGGTTAGTGGGGTTAGGGTTAGTGGTGGTTAGGGTTAGTGGGGTTAGGGTTAGTGGTGGTTAGCGTTAGTGGTGGTTAGTGGGGTTAGGGTTAGTGGTGGTTAGCGTTAGTGGTGGTTAGGGTTAGTGGTGGTTAGGGTTAGTGGTGGTTAGGGTTAGTGGGGTTAGGGTTAGTGGTGGTTAGGGTTAGTGGTGGTTAGCGTTAGTGGTGGTTAGTAGTGGTTAGTGTTAGTGGGGTTAGGGTTATTGGGGTTAGGGTTAGTTGGGGTTAGGGTTAGTGGGCTTAGGGTTAGTGGGGTTAGGGTTAGTGGTGGTTAGGGTTAGTGGTGGTTAGGGTTAGTGGGGTTAGGGTTAGTGGTGGTTAGGGTTAGTGGGGTTAGGGTTAGTGGGGTTAGGGTTAGTGGTGGTTAGCGTTAGTGGTGGTTAGGGTTAGTGGGGTTAGGGTTAGTGGTGGTTAGCGTTAGTGGTGGTTAGTGGGGTTAGGGTTAGTGGGGGTTAGTGGTTGTTAGGGTTAGTGGTGGTTAGGGTTAGTGGTGGTTAGGGTTAGTGGGGTTAGGGTTAGTGGGGTTAGGTTTAGTGGTGGTTAGGGTTAGTGGGGTTAGGGTTAGTGGTGGTTAGCGTTAGTGGTGGTTAGTGGGGTTAGGGTTAGTGGTGGTTAGCGTTAGTGGTGGTTAGGGTTAGTGGGGTTAGGGTTAGTGGTGGTTAGGGTTAGTGGTGGTTAGGGTTAGTGGGGTTAGGGTTAGTGGGGTTAGGGTTAGTGGTGGTTAGGATTAGTGGTGGTTAGGGTTAGTGGGGTTAGGGTTAGTGGTGGTTAGGGTCAGTGGTGGTTAGTGGTGGTTAGGGTTAGTGGGGTTAGGGTTAGTGGTGGTTAGGATTAGTGGGGTTAGGGTTAGTGGTGGTTAGGGTTAGTGGGGTTAGGGATAGTGGTGGTTAGGGTTAGTGGGGTTAGGGTTAGTGGGGTTAGGGTTAGTGGGGTTAGGGTTAGTGGTGGTTAGGGTTAGTGGGGTTAGGGTTAGTGGTGGTTAGGGTTAGTGGTGGTTAGGGTTAGTGGGGTTAGGGTTAGTGGGGTTAGGGTTAGTGGTGGTTAGGGTTAGTGGTGGTTAGTGTTAGTGGGGTTAGGGTTAGTGGGGTTAGGGTTAGTGGTGGTTAGGGTTAGTGGTGGTTAGTGGTGGTTAGGGTTAGTGGGGTTAGGGTTAGTGGTGGTTAGGGTTAGTGGGGTTAGGGTTAGTGGGGTTCTTGGGGAGTTCTTCATCAGTTCAGATGTTCCACTCTGCGTTTCACCCACTTCAGTCAAGGTGTGTTTTGTTAGAAAAGGTGACATATTCTTAACCTTCAAGAACTCAATAATGTGCGTTCCAAATGGCACCATGTTCCCTACATAGTGCACTGCCCTGGTCAAAAGTACACAGAATATGTTTTAATGATTCATTCCAAAAATCTGCTTCTTAGCGGCTCAGGAATGCTGTTCCAAAAATGTGTTTTTAAATTGAGTGGGATAACAGATGTGTTCTCTCTAGGGTTCTATGGTTTTGATCATGAAGGAATGTTTTTTCATATGGCCTTGTGGAGTTGTAAAATAGAGGCCAGGATATTGTAGGGCACCTCACGTTACATTTTGTATGGTGCTGAAAGTGTTGCTTCCTCCCTTGGTGCATATTATCTTACCTCAACTATACATATTATCTTACCTCAAATATACATATTATCTTACCTCAACTATACATATTATCTTACCTCAACTATACATATTATCTTACCTCAAATATACATATAATCTTACCTCAAATATACATATAATCTTACCTCAAATATACATATTACCTTACCTCAAATATACATATTATCTTACCTCAAATATACATATTATCTTTCCAACAAGTCAGTTAGTGTGTTACTAATGGTTTTCTTTGAGACTGTGGTCCCAGCACTCTTCAGGTCATTGACCAGGTCCTGCCGTGTAGTTCTGGGCTGATCCCTCACCTTCCTCATGATCATTGATGCCCCACGAGGTGAGATCTTGCATGGAGCCCCAGACCGAGGGTGATTGACCGTCATCTTGAACTTCCAGTTTCTAATAATTGCGCCAACAGTTGTTGCCTTCTCACCAAGCTGCTTGCCTATTGTCCTGTAGCCTATCGCAGCCTTGTGCAGGTTTACAATTTTATCCCTGATGTCCTTACACAGCTCTCTGGTCTTGGCCATTGTGGAGACGTTGGAGTCTGTTTGATTGAGTGTGTGGACAGGTGTCTTTTATACAGGTAACGAGTTCAAACAGGTGCATTTAATACAGGTAATGAGTGGAGAACAGGAGGGCTTCTTAAAGAAAAACTAACAGGTCTGTGAGAGCCGGAATTCTTACTGGTTGGTAGGTGATCAAATACTTATGTCATGCAATAAAATGCAAATGAATTACTTAAAAATCATACAATGTGATTTTCTGGATTTTTGTTTTAGAGTCCGTCTCTCACAGTTGAAGTGTACCTATCATGATGTGGTGGCGATGACTCTAGCAGGGAGGACCTAGAGTGGTGTTGGTCAGGAGAGTAATAACCATGTAAAAACGGCAAGCTGGAGCCGGTCGGCTGTGAACCCACTAGAACTTAACGCTGATTGTTAAGGTTCTGCCTCACTACAACAAGGCAGATCTGTCCACATCCAGAGCTTTATCATCTCTTGGTCACCACTACATTTAAAATTTTAGTCATTTAGCAGACGCTCTTATCCAGAGCGACTTTCAGTTAGCGAGTGCATACATTTTTCATACTGGCCCCCCCGTGGGAATCGAACCCACAACCCTGGCGTTGCAAGCGCCATGCTCTACCAACTGAGCTACAGGGGGGGACTACACATTAGCACACATGCACATAGAAGAAGTCATCTTGTGGAATAGTACTTGAACTGTTGTGATACTCTGAATGACTTGTGATCTTACTTGTTGTTGGATATTTCAATGCTCGCACAACATTCAGGTATTCGTGTTACTCAGAAACCATGCTTCTTCTCTCTTCAGACAGCGATAAAACTCTACAGAAACCATGCTTCTTCTCTCTTCAGACAGCGATAAAACTCTAAACTAGAATGGGTGGGTGCAGTGTCCACATCCCAGCCCAATGATTGGCCCGAAACCGAAGTGCTGTGATTGACAGCTGAGCTGTTCTACCTGTAGAGTGAGGTTGTAATTACTACAGCAGCTAACAACATTAGCCACATAACATCCAGATCATTCCTGGGTCTTAGACTGGCACACTCCTATCTAGAGTAGCTAAGTGACAGTGATAGTGTAGTGAGGGTTGGTTTGGGTTACTGTGGTTACTGTGGTTACTGGTTTCCTGTTAGCCAAGAGCATATAAGGATGTATTGTGTACCATCCGGTTGGTTGTGGTTTTGTGTGGCGTACACTCAAGCTGGCTTGTCAGGACGGTCGAGATATTCCCGTTCTGTCTGAGCTAGAGTGTGTCTACAACTGTAATCAATGATAGCAGATATTACATTTACATTATTATTTACATATTAAACCATGAGTTCGTAAATCTTTAAAAAAAAAATGTTTTTTTTTTTTTTTGCGGGTGAATCTTACCTGTTGTCGTGCGTGCCTCCATGAGTATCTTATATCCACAAGAAGAGGTCTAAGGCAGGCACAGCCCTCCATGAGGTCTAAGGCAGGCACAGCCCTCCATGAGGTCTAAGGCAGGCACAGCCCTCCATGAGGTCTAAGGCAGGCACAGCCCTCCATGAGGTCTAAGGCAGGCACAGCCCTCCATGAGGTCTAAGGCAGGCACAGCCCTCCATGAGGTCTAAGGCAGGCACAGCCCTCCATGAGGTCTAAGGCAGGCACAGCCCTCCATGAGGTCTAAGGCAGGCACAGCCCTCCATGAGGTCTAAGGCAGGCACAGCCCTCCATGAGGTCTAAGGCAGGCACAGCCCTCCATGAGGTCTAAGGCAGGCACAGCCCTCCATGAGGTCTAAGGCAGGCACAGCCCTCCATGAGGTCTAAGGCAGGCACAGCCCTCCATGAGGTCTAAGGCAGGCACAGCCCTCCATGAGGTCTAAGGCAGGCACAGCCAGGCAGGCTTTTTATCTTGCTATCTCCATCGCGTGTGGATAAGAAGATAACTCTGGTAATTAACTACGACAACAGTAACACTTTATATTAAGTTGTTCTTTATACCTGTGTAGTAAAGCTACAATTATTATTATATATTATTATTATATAATTATTATTACTGTGTTTCTCACTATAACACCATGGAATCAGTTTAGATTGAACTTTTACCCGTTGATTTAAAAGAAGTCACATAGAAGGTTGGTTTAATTTCAGGGGTGAAGTCAGCAGTCGCCTACTTTCCGTTGCGGAGTACCTGCAAAAGAGGCAAAGAACATTTGTGGGGGTACCGGTACCGGTACCGGTTGAACATGAGCCTATCACACTAATTGAAGCCAATAAGGTTATGAATCTATTATTTATTCGTGAATGAAGTTGAAACCATGTGGAATACGATCCAAAATGCAGCGTGGTTTAATCAAACCATCCACTACCACCACCACCACTCAAGAGTCACATGCGTACATTATTGCCAAACTTTTTTGGAGATCTGGATAGACGTGTTTAAAATCTTAAAAAAGCACCCTGATAAACAGTGACATTTTGCGAAGGCAGAGATGAGTGGCCCGAGACCAAGACACGCTGACAGTGGACACATCAATCAAGGTTACAACTGTAGGCCTAAAGAAGGACAATCACAGAAGACTTTCACGTTGGGTGGGGGTTTTCTACTCCACCATATCACATCTCAAAGGAGTTGAGTTTTGACCTCCAACTACATAGAGTCAGTATCAGTCGATACTTAATGGTACCTTTTAGGGGAGAGTGGGGTAAGTTGAGCCAAACCTTGTTTCTAGGAAACCATGCACAAAATTAATAATTTGACCAAATATTTAGGAAGAGGTCATCATTTTATGGAGTCTATGAAGGAGAAACCACATGGAAAAGGTGGTAAGCAAGTTAGGTCCAAAAAAACTAATTTTCACCAAAGTCAAATGAATTTATTGTGTTAGAGGTTAAATGATGCTTGTATCTAAACAAAAGTAGATCATTTAATAATTGTTCTATACATCAGTTGGTGTCTCTATACGCTTCAACATGAGGTCCTAAACCTAGCATGAAAGTGCATCCTTGTAGCTGTGTGAGCTAATATGGTCAAAATGTTTGCCTTGGGGTAAGTTGAGCCAATGGTTGAGCCAATGGAAAGTTGAGCCAATGGTTGAGCCAATGGAAAGTTGAGCCAATGGTTGAGCCAATGGAAAGTTGAGCCAATGTAAGTGTTTTCTTCCCAGGCGTAATGCAAGGCATTATCACTGGGATATGAGGTAACAACAGGACCTGTGTTAAAAGTGTTTAAAAAAAGTAAAAAGTGTTAAGCCAGTGTTAAAAAAATGCATAACATGATTAAAAGACAAAAAAAAGCAATTGTGATTGAGTTGAATTGTGTTTGGGAAATAAATAACATATAAAAGTGGATTTAAAAAGGAAGTGATCATACACATGACCAACAGTATGTGGACACCTGCTCGTCCAACATCTCACTCCAAAATCATGGCCATTAATATGGAGTTGGTCCCCCCCCTTTGCTGCTATAACAGCCTCCACTCTTCTCTGAAGGTTTTCCACTAGATGTTTGAACATTGCTGCGGGGACTTGCTTCTATTCAGCCACAAGAGCATTAGTGAGGTTGGGCACTGATGTTGGGCGATTAGGCCTTGGCTCGCAGTCGGCATTCCAATTCATCCCAATGATGTTCGATGGGGTTGAGGTCAGGGCTCTGTGCAGGCCAGTCAAGTTCTTCCACACCGATCTCGACAAACCATTTCTGTATGGAACTCGCTTTGTGCACGGGGGCATTGTCATGCTGAAACAGGAAAGGGCCTTCCCCAAACTGTTGCCACAAAGTTGGAAGCACAGAATCGTCTAGAATGTCATTGTATGCTGTAGCGTTAAGATTTCCCTTCACTTGAACTAAGGGGCCTAGCCCGAACCACGAAAAAAACGCCCCAGACCATTATTCCTCCTCCACCAAACTTTACAGTTGGCACCATGCATTCGGGAAGGTAGCGTTCTCCTGGCATCCGCCAAACCCAGATTCGTCCATCGGACTGCCAGATGGTGAAGCGTGATTCGTCACTCCAGAGAACACGTTTCCACTGCTCCAGAGTCCAATGGCGGCGAGCTTTACACCACTCCAGCCGACGCTTGGCATTGCATATGGTGATCTTAGGCTTGTGTGAGGCTGCTCGGTCATGGAAACCTATTTCATGAAGCTCCCGACAAACAGTTATTGTGTTGACGTTGCTTCCAGAGGCAGTTTGGAACTCGGTAGTGAGTGTTGCAACCAAGGACAGACAATTTTTACGCCCTACACGCTTCAGCACTCGGCGGTCCCGTTCTATGAGCTTATGTGGCCTACCATTTCGCGACTAAGCCGTTGTTGCTCCTAGACGTTTCCACTTCACAATAACAGCACTTACAGTTTACCAGGGCAGGTCTAGCAGGGCAGAAATTTGACGAACTGACTTGTCGGAAAAGTGGCATCCTATGACGGTGCCACGTTGAATGTCACTGAGGTCTTCAGTAAGGCCATTCTTCTGCCAATGTTTGTCTATGGAGATTGCATGGCTGTGTGCTCGATGTTATACACCTGTCAGCAACGGGTGTGTCTGAAATAGCCAAATCCACTAATTTGAAGGATTGCCCACATACTTTTGTATATACAGCGCATTTGGAAAGCATTCAGACCCCTTGACGTTTTCCACATTTTGTTACGTTACATTCTTATTCTAAAATTGATTTTTTTTAAATAATCCCTCATCAATCTACACACCATACCCCATAATGACAAAGCAAATACAGGTTTTTAGAAATTTTTGCTAAAAAACAACAACAAAAAACGACTGAAATATGACATTTACATAAGTATTCAGACCATTTACTCAGTACTTTGTTGAAGCACCTTTGGCAGAGATTACAGCCTCGAATCTCCTTGGGTATGACGCTACAAGCTTGGCACACCTGTATTTGGGGAGTTTCTCCCATTCTTCTCTGCAGATCCTCTCAAGCGCTGTCAGGTTGGATAGGGAGCATCGCTGCACAGCTATTTTCAGGTCTCTCTAGAGATGTTCGATAGGGTTCAAGACCGGGCCACTCAAGGACATTCAGAGACTTGTCCCAAAGCCACTCCTGCGTTGTCTTGGCTGTGTTTTTAGGGTCATTGTCATTGGCCAAAGAGTTCAATCTTGGTTTCATTAGACCAGAGAATCTTGTTCGTGTCCTCTAGGTGCCCTTTGGCAAACTCCAAGGGGGCTGTCATGTGCCTTTTACTGAGGAGTGGCTTCCATCTGGCCACCCTATCATAAATGCCTGATTGGTGGAGTGCTGCAGAGATGGTTGTCCTTCTGGAAGGTTCTCCCATCTCCACAAAGGAACTCTGGAGCTCTGTCAGTCACCATTGGGTTATTGGTCACCTCCCTGACCAAGGCCCATCTCTCCTGATTCCAAACTTCTTCCATTGAATAATGATGGAGGCCACTGTGTTCTTGGGGACCATCAATGCTGCAGAAATGTTCTGGTACCCTTCCCCAGATCTGTGCTTCGACACAATCCTGTCTCGCTCTACGGACAATTCCTTCGACCTCATGGCTTGGTTTTTGCTCTGACATGCACTGTTAACTGTGGGACCTTATGACACTACACTCCACCAAAACTCATCGCCGCTCAATTGTTACAGCAACAGGAGAATAGCTGTTCAAATACTGCTGGACACAACTAACAAAAGAATGGACGATCTGACCAGAGAGGTCCAGGACCATAAGAACAGTTTGCCGTTCTCCCAGGTAGAGATGGATGCAGCAATACGACAATGAACTGTAGGTCCACGCGAGATGACATCAGCACTGTCTGTGAATCATTATTAACAATGACTGGGAAAACAGACTATCTGGAGGGACAATGCAGGAGGAATAACATTGTTGTGGATGGCATACCAGAGTCTCCACGTGAGACCTGGACAAAGTCTGAGGAGAAAGTGAGAAAAGTTATCACAGAAAAGCTGCAGATGGATCATGGGAAGATTGAGGTGGAGCGCGCCCACCGGTCTGAAAAACCTGTAACCGGTTAAAAAAATATATTTTGATTTGTACATTTTAAAAAATATATACAAATAAATGAAGTTTCAAAAAGTCCAGCAATGCAATTACATGTAACATTCCACAGGGCTGTGAATAGTGCAGCTTGTTCCTGAGCTGGAACGAATGGTTCTTTACCTCTCTGTCTGCTGGAGGTTCTGCATGTTGGCGCCAGAAATACTCTAAATGGAGAGAAACTCCTTTCTATTTGTGTTATTATATTCCTCTTTCTTGACTGAGACGTGGCTGTATCTGGGGGGGATGTTTATTTAGCTGAGCCTGCTAGCTAGCCAAATTTCGTTAGCTAGCTAGCAATTTCTGTGAAGTCACCGAAATTCTTTGAAATAACATTTGAGGCTAGCTATGTCATCAACACTTAACTACTACAAATTCATTTAAATAAATAATACATGAAGGTTAACTTACTCGTTTTTTTGCTGTCCACAAGTCGGCATTTGATTTGGGAACTTATCACGTGTTCTTACTGCGTTACAGAAATACCGCTGACCAAACAACAGTGCAGGGCATGAGCACTGAATTAAAGGGCAACTACCCTAAAAATTAAAGTTTCTTAGATTTTTCTCATAACTCAAAAGTCGTCCCTTGATGTGGTTTAAGCATTGTTGTGTGCACAGAAAATCACATTTAGTTGTTTTCTATTTTAAAAAGTGTGTAAAAACTGGGGGAAAACCGAAGCCTCTAAAAACAAAACAGAGAAAACGGAATTTGGGGAAGAAAACGGAATTAGGCAAAAAATCTAAACGTATTTTAAAAGGCCAACGTGACTGCACTTTAGAGTGTGTCATCCTGCAGCACAGCATTCTGGGGGATATTGAGGTCAGGTCCAATACTGACTACGCACCCAAGAGGGAAAGAGGTTAAAATGTTTTAGAGTGATATAATATAATACATTCAAGTTAGCAGACGCTTTTATCCAAATCAACCTTACAGTTATGCGTGCATACATTTTTATATATGGGTGGTCCCGGCAATCGAACCCACTATCCTGGCATTGCAATGCTCTACCAAGATGCAGGTTATAAATGCTTTGTGAAGCCTCAATTTAAATATGATTTATAGAGCCTTGCTTATGCAACCCTTTATAAAGCACAGGTTTGTGTCATATTTCACATAGTGGGTTATGTCACATTTGACATTGGTGGTTACAGTGTATTCGGAAAGTATTCAGACCCCTTGACTTTTTCCACATTTTGTTACGTTACAGCCTTATTCTAAAATGGATTAAATTATTTTTTCCCTCATCAATCTAAACACAATACCCCATAATGACAAAGTGAAAAGAGGTCTTATAAATTTTTGCAAATGTATTTAAAGTAAAAGCCAGAAATATCTTATTTACATAAGTATTCAGACCCTTTGCTATGAGACTCGAAATTGAGCTCAGGTGCATCCTGTTTCCATTGATCATCCTTGAGATGTTTCTACAACATGATTGGAGTCCAGCTGTGGTAAATTCAAGTGATTGGACATGATTTGGAAAGGCACACACCTGTCTATATATCAAATCAAATGTTATTTGTCACATGCGGCGAATACAACAGGTGTAGAACTTACCGTGAAATGCTTACTTACAAGCCCTTAACCGAGTCAATGTACAGGTTAGTCAAGGTCAAGTGACTATGCATGGGTTAGAAGCTGTTAAGGAGCCTTTTGGACCTAGACTTGGCACTCTGGTACCGCTTGCTGTGCGTTAGCAGAGAGAACAATCTATGACTTACATTTAGTCATTTAGCAGACGCTCTTATCCAGAGCGACTTACAGTTAGTGAATAATTTTTATTTATTTTTATACTGGCCCCCCCCGTGGGGGAGGGAATGGCCGGCAGGGATGTAGCTCAGTTGGTAGAGCATGGCGTTTGCAACGCCAGGGTTGTGGGTTCGCTTCCCACAGGGGGTATGAAAAATAAAAAATTATGTATGCACTAACTGTAAGTCGCTCTGGATAAGAGCGTCTGCTAAATGACAAAAAAAATGAATAGGATTCTTTATGTAATTCTATGCTTAGCGCAAGCGTGTGTAGAAATAGGAGGTACCGTGCCGGGAAGAAATTACTTTCACCCATGTATATTTTACTTCTAAACCGTCACAAAACCCACTGATATTATTGCCAACTACTTTAATAATTTTTTCATTGGCAAGATTAGCAAACTTAGGCATGACATGCCAGCAACAAACGCTGACACTACACATCCAAGTATATCTGACCAAAATATGAAACACAATCATTGTAATTTTGAATTCCGTAAAGAAAGTGTGGAAGAGTCAACAATGACAAGCCACCAGGGTCTGACAACTTGGATGGAAAATTACTGAGGATAACAGCGGACGATATTGCCACTCCTATTTGCCATATCTTAGATTTAAGCCTACTAGAAAGTGTGTGCCCTCAGGCCTGGAGGGAAGCTAAAGTCATTCCGCTACCCAAGAATAGTAAAGCCCCCTTTACTGGCTCAAGTAGCTGACAAATCAGCCTGTTACCAAACCTTGACAACAGACTTTCAGCACGCTTATAGGGAAGGATATTCAACAAACACAGCACTTACACAAATGACTGATGATTGGCTGAGAGAAATTGATGATAAAAAGATTGTGGGGGCTGTTTTGTTAGACTTCAGTGCGGCTTTTGACATTATCGATCATAGTCTGTTGCTGGAAAAACATATGTGTTATGGCTTTACACCCCCTGCTATATTGTGGATAAAGAGTTACCTGTCTAACAGAACACAGAGGGTGTTCTTTAATGGAAGCCTCTCCAACACAATCCAGGTAGATTCAGGAATTCCCCAGGGCAGCTGTCTAGGCTCATTACTTTTTTCGATTTTTACTAACGACATGCCACTGGCTTTGAGTAAAGCCAGTGTGTCTATGTATGCGGATGACTCAACACTATACACGTCAGCTACTACAGCGACTGAAATGACAGCAACACTTAACAAAGAGCTGTAGTTAGTTTCAGAATGGGTGGCAAGGAATAAGTTTGTCCTAAATATTTCAGAAACTAAAAGCATTGTATTTGGGACAAATCATTCACTAAACCCTAAACCTCAACTAAATCTTGTAATGAATAATGTGTTAATTGATCAAGTTGAGGAGACTAAACTGCTTGGAGTAACCCTGGATTGTAAACTGTCATGGTCAAAACATATTGATACAACAGTAGCTAGGATGGGGAGAAGTCTGTCCATAATAAAGCGCGACTCTACCTTCTTAACAGCACTATCAACAAGGCAGGTCCTACAGGCCCTAGTTTTGTCGCCCCTGGACTACTGTTCAGTCATGTGGTCAGGTGCTACAAAGAGGGACTTAGGAAAATTACAATTGACTCAGAACAGGGCAGCACGGCTGGTCCTTGGATGTACACAGAGAGCTAACATTAATAATATGCATGTCAATCTCTCCTGGCTCAAAGTGGAGGAGAGATTGACTTCATAACTACTTGTATTTGTGAGAGGTATTGACATGTTGAATGCACCGAGCTGTCTGTTTGAACTACTGGTGCACAGCTCAGACACCCATGCATACCCCACAAGACATGCCACCAGAGGTCTCTTCACAGTCCCCAAGTCCAGAACAGACTATGGGAGGTGCACAGTACTACACAGAGCCATGACTACATGGAACTCTATTCCACATCAAGTAACTCATGCAAGCAGTAAAATTTGATTTAAAAAACAAAAATAAAAACACACTTTATGGAACAGCGGGGACTGTGAAGCAACACAAACACAGGCACAGACACATGCATACACACACATGATAACATACGCACTATACACACACTTACACATGGATTTTGTGTTATAGATATGTGGTAGTAGAGTAGGGGCCTGAGGGCACACACTTAATATGTTGTGAAATCTGTTGTGAATGTATTGTAATGCTTTAAAAAATGTATAACTGCCTTAATTTTGCTGGACCCCAGGAAGAGTAGCTGCTGCCTTGGCAGGAACTAATAGGGATCCATAATAAATACAAAGACAACATATGACTTTGAAATGTGAGTTCTCTCCTCTCAATTAGAATTCATATTCGTTTGAAGAATATTGATTGAATTCTGGCTTCCACCACGACATCACGGTGTTAAAGGCAATGGACCTCTCTTCATGACATAGTGGCTGTTGGTTTGCGTCCCAAATGGCACCCTATTCTCTATATAGTGCACTACTTTAGACCAGGGCCCATAAGGAGCAGACTTGGTTTTAATGCTAGTTTAGCCCTGGAATAGATTCTTCCAAATATTGTCTTGGTTTCCAGGGGCAACCTTGACTTGATAAAGCACTGCACTGTAATGTGAGTTTATTCAGAGCAGCATTCTCTGGAACGATTTCTATTATCGGCTACTCTGTATTATCGGCTACTCTGTATTATCGGCTACTCTGTATTATCGGCTACTCTGTATTATCGGCTACTCTGTATTATCGGCTGCTCTGTATATCGGCTACTCTGTATTATCGGCTACTCTGTATTATCGGCTACTCTGTATTATCGGCTACTCTCTATTATCGGCTACTCTGTATTATCGGCTACTCTGTATTATCGGCTACTCTGTATTATCGGCTACTCTGTATTATCGGCTCCTCTGTATTATCGGCTACTCTGTATTATTGGCTACTCTGTATTATCGGCTACTCGGTATTATCGGCTACTCTGTATTATCGGCTCCTCTGTATTATCGGCTACTCTGTATTATCGGCTACTCTGTATTATCGGCTACTCTGTATTATCGGCTGTATTATCGGCTGCTCTGTATTATCGGCTACTCTGTATTATCGGCTACTCTGTATTATCGGCTACTCTGTATTATCGGCTGTATTATCGGCTGCTCTGTATTATCGGCTACTCTGTATTATTGGCTACTCTGTATTATCGGCTACTCTGTATTATCGGCTACTCTGTATTATTGGCTACTCTGTATTATCGGCTGCTCTGTATTATCGGCTGCTCTGTATTATCGGCTACTCTGTATTATCGGCTACTCTGTATTATCGGCTACTCTGTATTATTGGCTACTCTGTATTATCGGCTACTCTGTATTATCGGCTACTCTGTATTATCGGCTACTCTGTATTATCGGCTCCTCTGTATTATCGGCTACTCTGTATTATCGGCTACTCTGTATTATCGGCTACTCTGTATTATCGGCTGTATTATCGGCTACTCTGTATTATCGGCTACTCTGTATTATCGGCTACTCTGTATTATCGGCTACTCTGTATTATCGGCTACACTGTATTATCGGCTACTCTGTATTATCGGCTCCTCTGTATTATCGGCTACTCTGTATTATCGGCTGCTCTGTATTATCGGCTACTCTGTATTATCGGCTTCTCTGTATTATCGGCTGCTCTGTATTATCGGCTACTCTGTATTATCGGCTACTCTGTATTATCGGCTACTCTGTATTATCGGCTACTCTGTATTATCGGCTGTATTATCGGCTACTCTGTATTATCGGCTACTCTGTATTATCGGCTACTCTGTATTATCGGCTACTCTGTATTATCGCCTACTCTGTATTATCGGCTGTATTATCGGCTACTCTGTATTATCGGCTACTCTGTATTATCGGCTACTCTGTATTATCGGCTACTCTGTATTATCGGCTACTCTGTATTATCGGCTACTCTGTATTATCGGCTGTATTATCGGCTGCTCTGTATTATCGGCTACTCTGTATTATCGGCTGTATTATCGGCTGCTCTGTATTATCGGCTACTCTGTATTATCGGCTGCTCTGTATTATCGGCTACTCTGTATTATCGGCTGTATTATCGGCTACTCTGTATTATCGGCTACTCTGTATTATCGGCTACTCTGTATTATCGGCTACTCTGTATTATCGGCTGTATTATCGGCTGCTCTGTATTATCGGCTACTCTGTATTATCGGCTACTCTGTATTATCGGCTGTATTATCGGCTACTCTGTATTATCGGCTACTCTGTATTATCGGCTACTCTGTATTATCGGCTGTATTATCGGCTACTCTGTATTATCGGCTACTCTGTATTATCGGCTACTCTGTATTATCGGCTGTATTATCGGCTGCTCTGTATTATCGGCTACTCTGTATTATCGGCTACTCTGTATTATCGGCTGCTCTGTATTATCGGCTACTCTGTATTATCGGCTACTCTGTATTATCGGCTACTCTGTATTATCGGCTGCTCTGTATTATCGGCTACTCTGTATTATCGGCTACTCTGTATTATCGGCTGCTCTGTATTATCGGCTGCTCTGTATTATCGGCTACTCTGTATTATCGGCTGCTCTGTATTATCGGCTACTCTGTATTATCGGCTACTCTGTATTATCGGCTACTCTGTATTATCGGCTACTCTGTATTATCGGCTACTCTGTATTATCGGCTGCTCTGTATTATCGGCTACTCTGTATTATCGGCTACTCTGTATTATCGGCTCCTCTGTATTATCGGCTCCTCTGTATTATCGGCTACACTGTATTATCGGCTACTCTGTATTATCGGCTACTCTGTATTATCGGCTACTCTGTATTATCGGCTACACTGTATTATCGGCTACTCTGTATTATCGGCTCCTCTGTATTATCGGCTACTCTGTATTATCGGCTTCTCTGTATTATCGGCTGCTCTGTATTATCGGCTACTCTGTATTATCGGCTACTCTGTATTATCGGCTACTCTGTATTATCGGCTACTCTGTATTATCGGCTGTATTATCGGCTACTCTGTATTATCGGCTACTCTGTATTATCGGCTACTCTGTATTATCGGCTACTCTGTATTATCGGCTACTCTGTATTATCGGCTACTCTGTATTATCGGCTACTCTGTATCGGCTACTCTCTATTATCGGCTGTATTATCGGCTACTCTCTATTATCGGCTGTATTATCGGCTACTCTGTATTATCGGCTACTCGGTATTATCGGCTACTCGGTATTATCGGCTACTCTGTATTATCGGCTACTCTATATTATCGGCTACTCTGTATTATCGGCTACTCTGTATTATCGGCTACTCTGTATTATCGGCTACTCTGTATTATCGGCTGTATTATCGGCTACTCTGTATTATCGGCTACTCTGTATTATCGGCTGTATTATCGGCTGCTCTGTATTATCGGCTACTCTGTATTATCGGCTACTCTGTATTATCGGCTACTCTGTATTATCGGCTCCTCTGTATTATCGGCTACTCTGTATTATCGGCTGTATTATCGGCTACTCTGTATTATCGGCTACTCTGTATTATCGGCTACTCTGTATTATCGGCTGTATTATCGGCTGCTCTGTATTATCGGCTACTCTGTATTATCGGCTACTCTGTATTATCGGCTGCTCTGTATTATCGGCTACTCTGTATTATCGGCTACTCTGTATTATCGGCTACTCTGTATTATCGGCTACTCTGTATTATCGGCTGTATTATCGGCTGCTCTGTATTATCGGCTACTCTGTATTATCGGCTACTCTGTATTATCGGCTACTCTGTATTATCGGCTGCTCTGTATTATCGGCTGTATTATCGGCTACTCTGTATTATCGGCTGTATTATCGGCTACTCTGTATTATCGGCTACTCTGTATTATCGGCTGTATTATCGGCTCCTCTGTATTATCGGCTACTCTGTATTATCGGCTACTCTGTATTATCGGCTACTCTGTATTATCGGCTACTCTGTATTATCGGCTACTCTGTATTATCGGCTGCTCTGTATTATCGGCTACTCTGTATTATCGGCTACTCTGTATTATCGGCTGCTCTGTATTATCGGCTCCTCTGTATTATCGGCTACTCTGTATTATCGGCTACTCTGTATTATCGGCTACTCTGTATTATCGGCTGTATTATCGGCTACTCGGCATTATCGGCTACTCTGTATTATCGGCTACTCTGTATTATCGGCTACTCTGTATTATCGGCTACACGGTATTATCGGCTACTCTGTATTATCGGCTACTCTGTACTATCGGCTACTCTGTATTATCGGCTACTCTGTATTATCGGCTGTATTATCGGCTACTCTGTATTATCGGCTCCTCTGTATTATCGGCTACTCTGTATTATCGGCTACACGGTATTATCGGCTACTCTGTATTATCGGCTACTCTGTATTATCGGCTACTCTGTATTATCGGCTACTCTGTATTATCGGCTACTCTGTATTATCGGCTGTATTATCGGCTACTCTGTATTATCGGCTACTCTGTATTATCGGCTCCTCTGTATTATCGGCTACTCTGTATTATCGGCTACTCTGTATTATCGGCTACTCTGTATTATCGGCTCCTCTGTATTATCGGCTACTCTGTATTATCGGCTACTCTGTATTATCGGCTGTATTATCGGCTACTCTGTATTATCGGCTACTCTGTATTATCGGCTGCTCTGTATTATCGGCTCCTAAGTATTATCGGCTACTCTGTATTATCGGCTACTCTGTATTATCGGCTGTATTATCGGCTACTCTGTATTATCGGCTACTCTGTATTATCGGCTGTATTATCGGCTACTCTGTATTATCGGCTACTCTGTATTATCGGCTACTCTGTATTATCGGCTACTCTGTATTATCGGCTGTATTATCGGCTACTCTGTATTATCGGCTACTCTGTATTATCGGCTACTCTGTATTATCGGCTACTCTGTATTATCGGCTACTCTGTATAATCGGCTACTCTGTATTATCGGCTACTCTGTATTATCGGCTACTCGGTATTATCGGCTACTCTGTATTATCGGCTACACGGTATTATCGGCTCCTCTGTATTATCGGCTGCTCTGTATTATCGGCTACACGGTATTATCGGCTACTCGGTATTATCGGCTACTCTGTATTATCGGCTGCTCTGTATTATCGGCTACTCTGTATTATCGGCTGCTCTGTATTATCGGCTACACGGTATTATCGGCTACTCTGTATTATCGGCTACTCTGTATTATCGGCTACTCTGTATTATCGGCTACTCTGTATTATCGGCTACTCTGTATTATCGGCTGTATTATCGGCTACTCTGTATTATCGGCTACTCTGTATTATCGGCTACTCTGTATTATCGGCTACTCTGTATTATCGGCTACTCTGTATTATCGGCTGTATTATCGGCTACTCTGTATTATCGGCTACTCTATATTATCGGCTACTCTGTATTATCGGCTGCTCTGTATTATCGGCTACTCTGTATTATCGGCTGCTCTGTATTATCGGCTACTCTGTATTATCGGCTACTCTGTATTATCGGCTACTCTGTATTATCGGCTACAAGGTATTATCGGCTACTCTGTATTATCGGCTACTCTGTATTATCGGCTACACGGTATTATCGGCTACTCTGTATTATCGGCTACTCTGTATTATCGGCTACTCTGTATTATCGGCTACAAGGTATTATCGGCTACTCGGTATTATCGGCTACTCTGTATTATCGGCTACACGGTATTATCGGCTACTCTGTATTATCGGCTACTCTGTATTATCGGCTACTCTGTATTATCGGCTACTCTGTATTATCGGCTACAAGGTATTATCGGCTACTCGGTATTATCGGCTACTCTGTATTATCGGCTACACGGTATTATCGGCTACTCTGTATTATCGGCTACTCTGTATTATCGGCTACTCTGTATTATCGGCTACTCTGTATTATCGGCTACTCTGTATTATCGGCTACTCTGTATTATCGGCTACACGGTATTATCGGCTACTCTGTATTATCGGCTGTATTATCGGCTACTCTGTATTATCGGCTACTCTGTATTATCGGCTACTCTGTATTATCGGCTGCTCTGTATTATCGGCTACTCTGTATTATCGGCTGCTCTGTATTATCGGCTACTCTGTATTATCGGCTACTCTGTATTATCGGCTACTCTGTATTATCGGCTACTCTGTATTATCGGCTACAAGGTATTATCGGCTACTCGGTATTATCGGCTACTCTGTATTATCGGCTACACGGTATTATCGGCTACTCTGTATTATCGGCTACTCTGTATTATCGGCTACTCTGTATTATCGGCTACTCTGTATTATCGGCTACTTTGTATTATCGGCTGCTCTGTATTATCGGCTACTCTGTATTATCGGCTGCTCTGTATTATCGGCTACTCTGTATTATCGGCTACTCTGTATTATCGGCTACTCTGTATTATCGGCTACTCTGTATTATCGGCTACACGGTATTATCGGCTACTCTGTATTATCGGCTGTATTATCGGCTACTCTGTATTATCGGCTACTCTGTATTATCGGCTACTCTGTATTATCGGCTACTCTGTATTATCGGCTACTCTGTATTATCGGCTACTCTGTATTATCGGCTGTATTATCGGCTACTCTGTATTATCGGCTACTCTGTATTATCGGCTACTCTGTATTATCGGCTACTCTGTATTATCGGCTACTCTCTATTATCGGCTACTCTGTATTATCGGCTACTCTGTATTATCGGCTACTCTGTATTATCGGCTGCTCTGTATTATCGGCTACTCTGTATTATCGGCTGCTCTGTATTATCGGCTACTCTGTATTATCGGCTGCTCTGTATTATCGGCTACTCTGTATTATCGGCTACTCTGTATTATCGGCTGCTCTGTATTATCGGCTGCTCTGTATTATCGGCTACTCTGTATTATCGGCTACTCTGTATTATCGGCTACTCTGTATTATCGGCTACTCTGTATTATCGGCTACTCTGTATTATCGGCTACAAGGTATTATCGGCTACTCGGTATTATCGGCTACTCTGTATTATCGGCTACACGGTATTATCGGCTACTCTGTATTATCGGCTACTCTGTATTATCGGCTACTCTGTATTATCGGCTACTCTGTATTATCGGCTGCTCTGTATTATCGGCTACTCTGTATTATCGGCTGCTCTGTATTATCGGCTACTCTGTATTATCGGCTACTCTGTATTATCGGCTACTCTGTATTATCGGCTACTCTGTATTATCGGCTACTCTGTATTATCGGCTACACGGTATTATCGGCTACTCTGTATTATCGGCTGTATTATCGGCTACTCTGTATTATCGGCTACTCTGTATTATCGGCTACTCTGTATTATCGGCTACTCTGTATTATCGGCTACTCTGTATTATCGGCTACTCTGTATTATCGGCTGTATTATCGGCTACTCTGTATTATCGGCTACTCTGTATTATCGGCTACTCTGTATTATCGGCTACTCTGTATTATCGGCTACTCTCTATTATCGGCTACTCTGTATTATCGGCTACTCTGTATTATCGGCTACTCTGTATTATCGGCTGCTCTGTATTATCGGCTACTCTGTATTATCGGCTGCTCTGTATTATCGGCTACTCTGTATTATCGGCTGCTCTGTATTATCGGCTACTCTGTATTATCGGCTACTCTGTATTATCGGCTGCTCTGTATTATCGGCTGCTCTGTATTATCGGCTACTCTGTATTATCGGCTACTCTGTATTATCGGCTACTCTGTATTATCGGCTACTCTGTATTATCGGCTACTCTGTATTATCGGCTACTCTGTATTATCGGCTACAAGGTATTATCGGCTACTCGGTATTATCGGCTACTCTGTATTATCGGCTACACGGTATTATCGGCTACTCTGTATTATCGGCTACTCTGTATTATCGGCTACTCTGTATTATCGGCTACTCTGTATTATCGGCTGCTCTGTATTATCGGCTACTCTGTATTATCGGCTGCTCTGTATTATCGGCTACTCTGTATTATCGGCTACTCTGTATTATCGGCTACTCTGTATTATCGGCTACTCTGTATTATCGGCTACTCTGTATTATCGGCTACACGGTATTATCGGCTACTCTGTATTATCGGCTGTATTATCGGCTACTCTGTATTATCGGCTACTCTGTATTATCGGCTACTCTGTATTATCGGCTACTCTGTATTATCGGCTACTCTGTATTATCGGCTACTCTGTATTATCGGCTGTATTATCGGCTACTCTGTATTATCGGCTACTCTGTATTATCGGCTACTCTGTATTATCGGCTACTCTGTATTATCGGCTACTCTCTATTATCGGCTACTCTGTATTATCGGCTACTCTGTATTATCGGCTACTCTGTATTATCGGCTGCTCTGTATTATCGGCTACTCTGTATTATCGGCTGCTCTGTATTATCGGCTACTCTGTATTATCGGCTGCTCTGTATTATCGGCTACTCTGTATTATCGGCTACTCTGTATTATCGGCTGCTCTGTATTATCGGCTGCTCTGTATTATCGGCTACTCTGTATTATCGGCTACTCTGTATTATCGGCTGCTCTGTATTATCGGCTACTCTGTATTAGGAGTTAAGAGTTCATTATGTTGTATTGTTCATGGGCTAACCAAGCGTTAGCAATTGTTACAACAAAACAATTCTGGTTATCTCTGCATTCCCAGAACGTTAGGGATGTTCTGACAATGTTCCTTCATTTTTAGTTAAATAAACAACATGAAGATTTATTGGAATTAGTTCAAAGATGTCAGTCTGACTAGAGTAGATGAATGCTCACTCTGAGGGAACCAAACCTTCACAAACAAACTACATCACTCTGAGGGAACCAAACCTTCACAAACAAACTACATCACTCTGAGGGAACCAAACCTTCACAAACAAACTACATCACTCTGAGGGAACCAAACCTTCACAAACAAACTACATCACTCTGAGGGAACCAAACCTTCACAAACAAACTACATCACTCTGAGGGAACCAAACCTTCACAAACAAACTACATCATTTGGGATGAGCTGTAGTGTTTATCTAGTTAGCATGAGAAAGAGAGGAGACTGTAAATGATGACCTTGTAAGAGCCTGTTAAGCCTGACAACATGTCTCCCTCCTACTTCACCTTGATTACAACCTACTGTAGCCAACAATAACAGGCGGAAACTCAGGTGGAGGAAAACAATGATTATCCGTCTGGTTTACCCCCTCCAGTGGTCAGTGGCATCGTACCTGGTAAGGAGTTAGGACACCGACAACAGTTTAGCCTTCCTCATATTATTGTCATGACACTGCTGTTTTCATGCCTGGTCCCAGATCTGTTTGTGCTGTCTTGCCAACTCCTGTTCAAATCTGGGGCCAGGCTAGCTGTTCTATATCAACAGCTGAACACAACTCAACATTCTCAATAAAAAGATGTGGGGCCAGGCTAGAGTGTGTGTGTGTGTGTGTGTGTGTGTGTGTGTGTGTGTGTGTGTGTGTGTGTGTGTGTGTGTGTGTGTGTGTCTGTGTGTGTGTGTGTGTGTGTGTGTGTAAGGGTTTAAAATCATCTGGAAGGCAGAGGCACACTAAATAGCCATGAAAGTGTGATGAAATGGGAGATGCTCATTATTGCTTGATTGATTTGTTTTACCACCAGCAGCAAATCTATACGCTGTGGAATAAAAGTCTTAAGAAGGTTTTATAAAACCAACGGAGCAACGGAACCCCTGTCTGGCCACGACTTCATAGCTTTGCACCCGATTCCTTATGCAGTGCATCTACGTTCGACCAGGGCTCATGGGAGACGTCCTTACTTTGAGTTGATACTGTAACCAAGGCCTCCATTGAGGTTTTTATAGACATCCCTTCAGGCTAGTAACTGCCTCAGCCTTGCTGCTGACTATAGTAGCAGCTATAGGTGGTTGGTATTCAGCCACACCCGGGGTGTGATACGCCTGACAAAGGAATACGGTTCGCCACAAATATTTGATAGAATGGCCTGTGGCCTTGTAGATGAGGAGCTTCCTGGGTAGGACTGACTCAGGGCAGTGTTAAATGACACCCTATTCCCTATATAGTGCACTACTTTGGACCAGGGCCCATGGGGCACTATGTAGGGAATAGGGGGCCATTTGGGACACACAGAGAACGTACGCCCACGCTCTCTCTCAGAACCGCATTCACTGGGTGTGAAGACTTGACTGAGGAGGAATTAATGCCTTTGTGGTTTGGTTGTTTTTTTTTGCTCAATAAGAAGCATTTCTCAAAAATAGCTCCTAGTAGTATGCTGGTTTTTCCTGTTTCGAGTAACTCCTACATTAAGTATTATACTGTAACAGAGAGAGAGAGATTAGATTGTTTGTCTGTCACACAACAGGTAGGGTTATAAGACAACAGGTAGGGTTATAACACAACAGGTAGGGTTATAAGACAACAGGTAGGGTTATAACACAACAGGTAGGGTTATAAGACAACAGGTAGGGTTATAAGACAACAGGTAGGGTTATAACACAACAGGTAGGGTTATAAGACAACAGGTAGGGTTATAAGACAACAGGTAGGGTTATAACACAACAGGTAGGGTTATAAGACAACAGGTAGGGTTATAAGACAACAGGTAGGGTTATAACACAACAGGTAGGTTTATAAGACAACAGGTAGGGTTATAAGACAACAGGTAGGGTTATAAGACAACAGGTAGGGTTATAAGACAACAGGTAGGGTTATAAGACAACAGGTAGGGTTATAACACAACAGGTAGGGTTATAAGACAACAGGTAGGGTTATAACACAACAGGTAGGGTTATAAGACAACAGGTAGGGTTATAACACAACAGGTAGGGTTATAACACAACAGGTAGGGTTATAAGACAACAGGTAGGGTTATAACACAACAGGTAGGGTTATAAGACAACATGTAGGGTTATAACACAACAGGTAGGGTTATAAGACAACAGGTAGGGTTATAACACAACAGGTAGGGTTATAACACAACGGGTAGGGTTATAACACAACAGGTAGGGTTATAACACAACAGGTAGGGTTATAACACAACAGGTAGGGTTATAACACAACAGGTAGGGTTATAAGACAACAGGTAGGGTTATAAGACACCAGGTAGGGTTATAAGACAACAGGTAGGGTTATAAGACAACAGGTAGGGTTATAAGACAACAGGTAGGGTTATAAGACACCAGGTGGGGTTATAAGACAACAGGTAGGGTTATTGTAGATCTAGCTCAACAAATATAATAAAGAGGTACAGACCAATAATATCAAGCTAACCACAGTATGTATCAGTGGTATTACTGAGGTTATCAAGCCTGTAATGATCGTGTTCAAATATTTTCCTACAGCTCTCCTATTAGCTTCTTGATCAGACTGACTTCTAACAAGAACTGTAACTGGCTGTAGTAACTGTAACTGGCTGTAGTAACTGTAACTGGCTGTAGTAACTGTAACTGGCAGCAGTAACTGTAACTGGCTGCAGTAACTGTAACTGGCTGTAGTAACTGTAACTGGCTGTAGTAACTGTAACTGGCTGTAGTAACTGTAACTGGCTGTAGTATATGTAACTGGCTGTAGTAACTGTAACTGGCTGTAGTATATGTAACTGGCTGCAGTAACTGTAACTGGCTGTAGTATATGTAACTGGCTGCAGTAACTGTAACTGGCTGCAGTAACTGTAACTGGCTGTAGTAACTGTAACTGGCTGCAGTAACTGTAACTGGCTGTAGTAACTGTAACTGGCTGCAGTAACTGTAACTGGCTGTAGTATATGTAACTGGCTGTAGTATATGTAACTGGCTGTAGTAACTGTAACTGGCTGCAGTAACTGTAACTGGCTGTAGTATATGTAACTGGCTGCAGTATATGTAACTGGCTGCAGTAACTGTAACTGGCTGTAGTAACTGTAACTGGCTGCAGTAACTGTAACTGGCTGTAGTAACTGTAACTGGCTGTAGTATATGTAACTGGCTGTAGTAACTGTAACTGGCTGTAGTAACTGTAACTGGCTGTAGTATATGTAACTGGCTGTAGTATATGTAACTGGCTGTAGTAACTGTAACTGGCTGTAGTAACTGTAACACAGCACTCCACCTACACAGCTCATTGGTCCCAGTTTCTCTGACAGTAATGAGCTTTTTGAAAGTGTTATCTCTGGTAATACCTGGGATGCCTCCCAAATGGTACCCTGTGGGCTCTGGTCAAATGTAGTGCACTATATAGGGAATAGGGTGCCATTCTCTGGTCTAATGTAGTGCACTATATAGGGAATAGGGTGCCATTTGGGATGCCATTGTGGTAATTCCTCTCTGGTGTGGGTGGGTAATACTGTAATGGCATGTCAATACAGAGACATGGAAATGAATGTGTGAAAACAGCAGAAATAGCTTCCGTAAGCAGTTAAGCTTCTCTGTTCCTTGAGGTAATTTGAAATGGCACGGATTTGGGCCTTTAACGTATTTATAGACGGATTAAAATGTATCCGACGTTAAAAGCTCAAATCTAATTTCATGTTTGAAGTTCTGTAATTTTGTCTTGAAAATTTCACAGAACTAATAACACAACGGTTTTGACCCCGTTTTTAAAGTACTAAACTGACACCAGACACAGTCTTGAGGTGGTCAATTACTGCCCAGGTGAGGTACCTTCTCTGGTATTGTATTTTGTGTCGCATAGCGGCAGGTAGCTTAGTGGGTAAGAGCGTTGTGCCAGTAACCGAAAGGTCGCTGGTTCTAATCCCTGAGCCGACTAGGTGAAAAATCTGTCGATGTGCCCTTAAGCAAGGCACTTAACCCTAATTGCTCCTGTAAGTCGCTCTGGATAAGAGCGTCTGCTAAATGACTGAAATGTAAATTAAAATGAGTATGTCCTATAGCATGTGCTTGTTTGGTATACATATAAAAACATATAAAAGGGTAAATGGTGGTATCGAAATGACAGCCACGAAGAAATGTACCAATGTATGCCTTTTGAGTCATCATGGACAAGATGCTCAAATGTTTTTGCCTACTATATTTCATTCCAGATGTGGTCTTTCCAGCACAGTGCTTTACCGCCCCCCAGCGGACAAATGCGGCATAACATCTTATTATTTTCACGAATCAGATAAAGAGAAGATCTCTGCGAATCAGAGTTGAGAGAACATGTCACATGACCAACTGTGGCGAAGTCAAAGACAGATCTTTGAAGCCATTTCGGCCATTGTGGAAAGTGGAAAGGACCTCGCCAAGAAAGGACAAAATAAAGCGTTGAAAGGCAGAGAAAAAGGACAAGACAACAACTGTCGAATCTGCCAGTAACTCGCGATTGTAGAGATGGTCCAATCGTGCTCTGCTTACGGATGCAAAAACAGATATCATAAAGACAAAAACATTTCATTTCACAAGTAAGTTCAACTCCGACCTCAAAACGGTCACTCTACAGAAAACTAGCATGATCATACATGCTCGAACTGTCTAGCGTTGTCTTGCTTAATATCTAGCCAGTTAGCTAGCTATTATCACAGCTTTCGCACAATTGTTGAGAATCGCAAGATTCCCCATGACCTAGCCTCGTCGCGAACCAGGCTTCACTAAAACGGGATACGTGACAACGACGTGATTTTGGAGGTATGGCAACTCGAGGCTACCCATAACCTAGCTAACTAGCTTCTGTTACCTTAGTTGTAATTGGGTTCAACGCGTCGAAATAGTTACCCATCATGGCGCTGTTAGTGTTGCTTATAAATAGTAGATTTCAATGTTATTGCTTCCACTCACTGATATCTTGTGAACGTTTGCTACGTTCCATCATGCATCAGACAGGTGCTACGGTCCATCATGCATCAGACAGGTGCTATGGTCCATCATGCATCAGACAGGTGCTACGGTCCATCATGCATCAGACTGGTGCTATGGTCCATCATGCATCAGACAGGTACTACGGTCCATCATGCATCAGACAGGTGCTACGGTCCATCATGCATCAGACAGGTGCTACGGTCCATCATGCATCAGACTGGTGCTACGGTCCATCATGCATCAGACTGGTGCTACGGTCCATCATGCATCAGACTGGTGCTACGGTCCATCATGCATCAGACTGGTGCTATGGTCCATCATGCATCAGACTGGTCCTACGGTCCATCATGCATCAGACTGGTGCAACTGTGGGGATCTATTTTCTTATAACTAGATGTGATGCCTAGCTTAGAAATAATACATTAATGATTAAACATAATAGGTTTGTACTGATACAGATTGTTTAATATAACAAGCTGTGATTAATGTGGGGAACTGTTAGGGGGTAGGATGAGGTAAGACTTGTGTCTCACATACACACACACTGCCTCTTTGTTAAACCGCTCAAGGACATGTGTTCTGCTACAAAGATGTCTGAGGTTGCTGACTCGAGACAAGTTGTAAAGATAACAACTAATGCCTGGCAACAGTGAAGCGCCAAGGGTCTGGGACCAGCCTGAGAGCCAACGATAGGCTGAGTAAGTCTAAACCACGCTCAGTCTCTACTCTGATAGGCCAGCAGGGAGCAGGAACTATCTCTGTCAGAGTATTTAAAGAGGAACTTATAACAATGGCTCAGTTCTCTGACTGCCCTGCATGGTGTTTCAGTGGACCCGTACATACGAACATCATATTTACCGTTGAAGTGTTTTGCATCTAATTAAAATACTAGTCTATTTTAGAAGATGTGTATTGACCTCTTTTTGTTCCTATACCAGATTTGAATTGACGCAACTTAACACAATGTTCCATCATGCATCAGACTGGTGCTATGGTCCATTATGCATCAGACTGGCATCCCAATCACGAAGCTGAAGTTGGCTACAGTGAGGGAAAAAGTATTTGATCCCCTGCTGATTTTGTACGTTTGCCCACTGACAAAGACATGATCAGTCTATAATTTTAATGGTAGGTTTATTTACACAGTGAGAGACAGAATAACAACAACAAAAATCCAGAAAAACGCATGTCAAAAATGTTATAAATTGATTTTGCATTTTGAGGGAAATAAGTATTTGACCCCTCTGCAAAACATGACTTAGCACTTGGTGGCAAAACCCTTGTTGGCAATCACAGAGGTCAGACGTTTCTTGTGGTTGGCCACCAGGTTTGCACACATCTCAGGAGGGATTTTGTCCCACTCCTCTTTGCAGATCTTTTCCAAGTCATTAAGGTTTCGAGGCTGACGTTTGGCAACTCAAACCTTCAGCTCCCTCCACAGATTGTCTATGGGATTAAGGTCTGGAGACTGGCTAGGCCACTCCAGGACCTTAATGTGCTTTTTCTTGAGCCACTCCTTTGTTGCCTTGGCCGTGTGTTTTGGGTCATTGTCATGCTGGAATACCCATCCACGACCCATTTTCAATGCCCTGGCTGTGGGAAGAAGGTTCTCACCCAAGATTTGACGGTACATGGCCCCGTCCATCGTCCCTGTGATGCGGTGAAGTTGTCCTGTCCCCTTAGCAGAACCCCCCCCCCCCCCCCCCAAAGCATAATGTTTCCACCTCCATGTTTGACGGTGGGGGATGGTGTTCTTGGGGTCATAGGCAGCATTCCTCCTCCTCCAAACACGGCGAGTTGAGTTGATGCCAAAGAGCTCGATTTTGGTCTCATCTGACCACAACACTTTCACCCAGTTCTCCTCTGAATCATTCAGATGTTCATTGGCAAACTTCAGACGGGGATGTATATGTGCTTTCTTGAGCAGGGGGACCTTGCGGGCGCTGCAGGATTTCAGTCCTTCATGACGTAGTGTGTTACCAATTGTTTTCTTGGTGACTATGGTCCCAGCTGCCTTGAGATCATTGACAAGATCCTCCCGTGTAGTTCTGGGCTGATTCCTCACCGTTCTCATGATCATTGTAATAATAATAATAATATAATATGCCATTTAGCAGACGCTTTTATCCAAAGCGACTTACAGTCATGCGTGCATACATATTTTTTTGTGTATGGGTGGTCCCGGGGATCGAACCCACTACCTTGGTGTTACAAGCGCCGTGCTCTACCAGCTGAGCTACAGAGGACCAACTCTCCACAAGGTGAGATCTTGCAAGGAGCCCCAGGCCGAGGGAGATTGACAGTTCTTTTGTGTTTCTTCCATTTGCGAATAATCGCGCCAACTGTTGTCACCTTCTCACCAAGCTGCTTGGCGATGGTCTTGTAGCCCATTCCAGCCTTGTGTAGGTCTACAATCTTGTCCCTGACATCCTTGGAGAGCACTTTGGTCTTGGCCATGGTAGAGAGTTTGGAATCTGATTGATTGATTGCTTCTGTGGACAGGTGTCTTTTATACAGGTAACAAACTGAGATTAGGAGCACTCCCTTTAAGAGTGTGCTCCTAATCTCAGCACGTTACCTGTATAAAAGACACCTGGGAGCCAGAAATCTTCCTGATTGAGAGGGGGTCAAATACTTATTTCCCTCATTAAAATGCAAATCAATTTATAACATTTTTGACATGCGTTTTTCTGGATTTTTTTGTTGTTATTCTGTCTCTCACTGTGCAAATAAACCTACCATTAAAATTATAGACTGATCATGTCTTTGTCAGTGGACAAACTTACAAAATCAGCAGGGGATCAAATACTTTTTTCCCTCACTGTACTTAGGCTATTCAAAATCGGCAGATTCAGCACTGACCGATGTAAGCCAGTTGGAGGAGCGATGGTTGGATGTAGTTAGCGAACTGTAGTTGTGCTTGGCTAACGTTAGCTATTGCAACAGTGACTAGCTACTTGACTGCAACACAGTAACTACATAACAGTATTTTGTGAACCTTTTGTTTTGTGTTTTGATACCGTAATGCAACAATACTTTGTCATGTATTGCAGGTTCCCACTAGCACGGCCAGACGTGTGTGGAAAATGGGTTGCAGCCATGAGGAGAAACAACTTCAAACCCACCAGATACAGTAATATCTGCTCTCAGCATTTCACTAAAGACTGCTTCAAACCAGAGTGCAACAACCGAGTCCTGAAGGAGAATGCTGTACCTTCGCTGTTCTGTTTCAGTAAACTACAAATCAAGGTAACACATAAAGGAACCTGTAGCCTGGTCTCAGATCTGTTTGTAGGACTTGGCCAATACCTTTGGGCATTGCCACACCTATCACGTCTGGTGTTACAATTTGCATGACAATGACCTGATAAGTTAACAAGACAGAACACATCTGGCACCAGGCTGGGGTACGTATACCAAACTATCAAACATTGAATTCTTTAGATTTGTACTTTAATTTTGTACTTAATTATTATTTTTCATAGGCAGAGTCCTTGGCGGACCCGTTCCCTCCAGAGATGGACTTCCCTCTGACCCTCCCCCTCCTCTCTGACCCAGAAGAGACCCAGCAGGAGGTACAGACAGAAACGCATCAGACTGTAGATCCCCTGCCCCTGGTAGAGAACCTTCCCCACAGCATGTCCGTCTCCTGCGACCACAACTACACCGTAGAGGACACGGTTCAGCAGAAGAAGAGGATCGAACAGCTGGAGGAACAGCTGGACAAGCTGAGGAAGAAGTTAAAGACCGTACAGCAGAAGTGCCGGAGGCAGGAGAGACAATTGAAGAGGTTTAAGGCTATCGGAGAGTTCCAGAGGGCGAACAGGGACCAGGCGCTAGGGGAGGGATATGTGATTCTACCCAAACAGCTTTATGATGTGCTCAAAGGGATTGACCCCGTAGAGGGCCTGTGAAGCCCCAAATACACCTAGCCTGGGCGCCAGTCTGTTTGTGCAATGGCAAACAATGGCTTGACTATGAGCAATGGAGTTGGCAAGACCACAAACCGATCTGGGACCAGGCTAAAATAGGACCCTGGTTTTCCCTGGATCTGCCTTTTTCTTTATTGGGGTGGTCCCAGGTTATCAGTCCCTGCTTTAAAAGGTCTGCGAGAGGACACATCACCCCTCCTAACAGAGGTTTAGCGGATGGCTAAGCTATCCCTACTACCTTCCTGAGACCTGGGAGTACTGTCATCCTGTATCCAGAGGTGTCTTGTCTGGGTCAGTGGTATTGATGGTGATTCTTGTGTATGTTGTGTCAAGTGTGGAGGGTTGAGAGTTTGCGAACCGGTCGGGCGGATTTTCCACTTGTCACAGACATTTTTCTTTTGTAGCATTTTATTTCATTTTCTTCAAGCCGTAATCTGTTAAGGGCAATCCCTCTGAAAGTACAATGACTCTATTTGGGGAGTTGTTTTAGTGTGGTGGAGGGATTAACTCTGTACTGTACGTCATTGTTTAGTATTGGTCAATCTATGCCTACTGTTGGACAAAATGGAATGATAAAATGGAGGGTTTGTAATTTGGTTGGCACTTTCTCTTTCCACTGCAGTGATATGAAATCATTGTAGCTCACTGGTTGTCTGTCAGCTGTGTCACTTTGAACTATTGTTATGGCTGGGAATCAACAACCTTGTGTTGGGTCAGGGGTTCCCAGTGGCGTTCTAAAAAGAAAACATTGGGATGAATATTGCTTAGCAACAACAGATTTTGGACAAGGGATCTATGGGAAGGTTTAGAAGGCACAATTTGTGTTGGTATCCACAGTAACCCATCAATGATGCATCTTTTCAACTCAATTCTTCTTGTATTCCCCCCCCAAAAATGTTGTTTTGACCATAAATACGCTGTAATTTAAACTTAACTGCAAATGGCACACTGACCCATGGCAAAATGTGTAGAATCGCAGGAAATTCGCTTTAAAACTGCAAAATGTTGTCTGGTGCCAGGAGCCCGAGACTTGAATAGTTGGGCCTTGCACTGCAGAGGTCATAGTAAATAGCTTGGATGCTATTTTTTTTTTTTATGCACTCTTAAGTAGGAGTTATGTTCTGATATTATGAGGGGATCCCGGATTAAATAAAAGTTTGGCAACCCCTAATACAGGAAATAGGGTGCCATTTGCTAAATGACGTAAATGTAAATTTAGGAGACACACAATGTAAAGATTTTTGTGGAGAAAGGTCGCTTCAAGGTGAAGTTTCTCTTAGGTACAGATCCAGGGTCAGTTTAACCTCCCCAATCCTGACCTTCACTATTAGTGGGGAAAATGCTAAACTGACCTAAGATCCGTCTAGGAGCAACTTCAACCTACTCCGGTAAAGACTATCTTAGTGGAGAATCTTATCTCTTGTATTTATGTTGAAAAGACCAAGTCAAAGGGCTGTTATTAGGGCTATGATGATATGAATCATATTTAAAGCCATATTTACTAAGGGAAAATGGACCTTGATTTTAACAGGTGTGTTTTGGGGAAAACGTGGTTGCATATTGTGTGCGACCCTGTCTGGTGCAATTAGAAAAATGTTTCTCAAAAATTAAATTGATACCATTATTTATTTGGTTTTGTAAATGATCTGTGTTCATACTTCCCAATTCTCTTATGACCATCCTATTTTGTTACATTTTCAATAGCTTGTGAGGCTGGGATTTTTACAGGAGGCCATTCTCTAGCTTTGTTCACATGGTCAAACTCCCAACGTCTGTTAAGTTATTGATTTCTTTCTGTGTTGGCATATACTTAAGTCATAACTGACCATCTCAGCTTCAACCCCAAAAATACTGTATTGCCTGTTTGCAATAGGATGCGGTAGCGGTCAATCGAACTCGACCAAAACAATGGAGTTTCCATGGAAACGCGTGTGGGAAAGATCATGAGTCGCCTCATTGCCCCCCCCCCCCCCAGCTAAATTAGACTACATTTAGGCTGCTGTTTATGTGTATTTCACACTGTGAGGTAAAAATCGAAGTATAATGCTTGTATGGGTGTCAACCCCAACACGTGTTCATGTCATCCTTACCAATCAACTGCATTATAGTTAAAAACGACTTGACTACCACAACCGATTTCTGTATGCTAGCAATGCGAACCAGCTGGTACGAGAGTTAGCATTTAGCAGTCACTTCTAAACCGGAAAAGGGACAACTTCTGCATGTTATGCTATGAAAACAGCCAAAATGTATCCAAATTGGACTGAAGTAACCACATTGTGGGCTAGTTACAATACATAAATCATGACGGATTTGACTAATATCCACTCTGTTACATCAGATTTGTTGAATGTGCGCCAATCTGGTTAACGGAACGTCTGCATTTACTGCATATTATGGATTGGCTTTCTTGGCACAACTTTTGATAAAGGTGATACCCAGTTATTGCCCCAGTATCTCTGCGTTAAGGCTGATTTACAGTCCGTCTATCGACATATCTGTAGACAATTGTCGTAGCGATATCGTGAACATTCTGTTGGCGTCTGACATCAAACTTGTGTTTTCGTTATGAAAAAGTATAAACCCAAAACGACAGCCTCTGCATGACATTAGCAGCCTGGTGCTCCAAATAGCATACTTTCTTTATTTTAACACCAATAAACCCATCCATAAAAAAATTGTATTCAAGGTGTGTTCGTAAAATTCAATCTGGAGTGCCATAGTGCGCTCTGGGCGTTCGTAAATTCAGAGCATTGTCAGATTGTCCGTTCGTAAATTCAGAGCGTTTTGGCTCTCGGAGGGTTCCGAGCACCCAAGCTAACTGGCTAACATTGGCTAGCTAACTGGCTAACATTGGCTAGCTAACTGGCTAACATTGGCTAGCTAACTGGCTAACATTGGCTAGCTAACTGGCTAACATTGGCTAGCTAACTGGCTAACATTGGCTAGCTAACTGGCTAACATTGGCTAGCTAACTGGCTAACATTGGCTAGCTAACTGGCTAACATTGGCTAGCTAACTGGCTAACATTGGCTAGCTAACTGGCTAACATTGGCTAGCTAACTGGCTAACATTGGCTAGCTAACTGGCTAACATTGGCTAGCTAACTGGCTAACATTGGCTAGCTAACTGGCTAACATTGGCTAGCTAACTGGCTAACATTGGCTAGCTAACTGGCTAACATTGGCTAGCTAACTGGCTAACATTGGCTAGCTAACTGGCTAACATTGGCTAGCTTGTAACTACTTCCAGACACAAATTAGAGAACAGCTCACTGACCATTCTACTCGCCCTAGCAGAGCTGGTTAGGCTGTTTTCATGTTATCCAGAGCGTTGGCGACTGTAACTGTGCTGCTGGCAACAATTTAATTAAGCTTTTTTTTTGCCAACCTTTACTGACACCGGCCATATATTCAACGGGTGTTGAGTGTTCGTAAGTTATTCTGCGCTCTGGCACACTCAGACGAGAGTGCTCTGAAATCGGAGTAGATAGCCAGAATTAACTATGTCCATTGAGAACTCATAACGACTATACCACTTAACGTGAATAATCAAGTCAATAAATGTTGGGTATTTAGTTACATTATCGTTATTATACTGCCTGGCAAGTTCAATGTATTAGTAGCCAACTAACGTTAGGTAACTAGCTAACATACCGGTACATACTGCTGTAATGCAGTTCGTAAGGATAGCGTAGCTAACAAATTATCAGCCAACATAACGTGTAATGTAACTTATTTGAAAAGTCATTACTTTATTACATTGCTCCACATTTTCTTAACATTTGTCATAATTAGTTAAAGCAGTGAATTTGGATCCGCTCTCGTCGGACTTCGGCTGCATATTTTCCACCATTTTCTTCAAATCTGAAAACGTTGTGAAGCCACGCCCAATTTCTGAAGAATTGCATTATGGGCCCTCAAAGCACGGAAATAGTGTCCACTGCTTGTATACTTCGTATTTTGGCGAATGTAGTACGACATCCGGGAACCTTTGGCATACTAACTATATCCATATTATGACCAATATGCATATTACATACTCAATTTATGTCACAAATAGTAGGGTTAGTGCAGTCAGTATGAGTATTCGAACACAGCTCTGGTCTATGGATATGTTGATAGACCAAGTATAATGCCACATTCAAAACAACTCAGAACTGGGAAATCTCCGACTTCTGAGCGTTCAAGACAACTAGGAACTCGGGGGGGGGGAAAAAACGAGCTCCGACTGGGGAAATTCGTTTTGAACGGTCATCCAACTCGGAATTCCAAGGCGGGAACTCGGGCCTATTTCTAGAGCTCCGAGTTTCCGACCTGAAGATCACCGAAGTCATGATTCGACCTCGTTTTTTCTGTGTTCCCAATTGTCTTGAAAGCACCATAAACTGGCCTTCAGAGATTTCGACTATGCGTATGACTTGTCTCCTTTAACGCCCAGGAAGCTCAGATTCAAACTCCCATTAGACAGCTCTGCCAGCGTTAAAAAATGTCAAAATACGTTTGTCACTCACCAAATATAGAGATCCGCTGAGCAACTATCTTCATTTACGCCCACACCTGTCGCTATGTGCGGGCCATAGGGGGCCGGGCCCGCCCCCAAAAATGCTTGTGCCCCCCCCACTTGAGGGAATTTATTATTAAATATAGGTACTGTAGGCTAATAATAATTGTGCCCTGCCCTCCCATGCATTTCATATGCCCCCCTTAAGACTGAGGTCTGGCGACGGGTCTGTTTACGCCCATTACAGCCGGCATGTACTTTCAAAAAAGGTGTAAATAAAAATGTACAAGCAACCAAAAAAAAAATGCCTATTCTGCACCTCCAATCACTCATTACTGCCACGCACAGGTCGGAAGTCGACAACATCCCGATGCACTGGAATACTGATTTTGTGCAGGTAATATATTTTTTTTACATCACCAGATGTCTTTGTAAAACAGTGTTTCTCTAGTTTCAGCACGAGATGGCACTATTGTTAAAAGTACAGTAAGGCCATGTAAATTAGTTTGTAACCGGACCCTTTTCGATCCCGTGGTTGTTAAAGCTGTAATAAATTAACTTTATTTGTTCTAACAGCCGATATTGCAATTCAAATTCTAAGTGTCTAAGAGGAACCTGTGTGGCCTTCCTCCCATATTGGGAACACAACATCGGTTTCTATGTTCTGTGCAGCCACACGGTCCTCCTCCGCGTTGCTGTTGGTCGGTGTCGTTTCTC
Organism: Coregonus lavaretus; assembly: GCF_964263955.1. Classification (NCBI taxonomy): domain Eukaryota; kingdom Metazoa; phylum Chordata; class Actinopteri; order Salmoniformes; family Salmonidae; genus Coregonus; species Coregonus lavaretus. The sequence goes on from NC_139991.1 coordinate 77,265,820, forward strand.
CTCGCTGTGGGAGACGGAGCACTAGCCGGAGACAGGCAGTTGTGTGTGGGATTTCTAGAGGAACGACGGCCGGAGAGCATATGGTTGGACTTAGCTAATGTTCAGGTAAGGACGATACGCACAAAAATAGAAAGTCTATTTTCTGTTTTTAAATAGCACTTTAAAAGGGAATTGAATGCGTGCAGTTGTACCCTGGTCATCCAAGCATAACGTTACTTAGTTGCGTTGCTTGTTTCAAGGAAAGTTTCTGCCCTTTGATGTTACAGTGTTTCAACTTTCAATCGCTGTTTACGATTTGAATTAAATGTGTTCCATTTATTTTCCGTTTCATTCTGCATAGCCTCGATTTATTCCTACATTTGCGAGTTTGCTTTTCTGTAATTTTCGCCTTTCAGTAGCCTGCATTACTCTTCCCATTTCCTGGGGGTCTCCAATCTCGAAAGAACAGTGACTAATCTGATCATAATATTATCCTATGGATTCGAACAACTACTTTTCTAGTAGCCTCTTATTAAAGCCTGTGTTGACTATGTTCTGTTGAAATTAATGCACAGTTCCTTTTTTAAAATTAATATTCAACCTACTCTGAAATAAAGTCAAACGTTTCACTGCAGGCAGGTTTTTGCGTGCTGGGGTGCTAACGCATGTGTACAATAATGGTCAACAAGAAAGTAGCCTCCTGGTCAACTTATTGTGATGGACCAATAATTCAGACTATTGAGTATAATGACAATGGATGAAAACAATCAATTACCGCCACTGACTAAGGATAGAGGGGGAATGAATAATTCACAGAGCCTGCCTTCCTACATGCACAGTATAAACCAGGCTACATGCACAGTGCTCTCATAGACCAATTTATACACCAATTTATAATCTACCTATTTAGTTTGAATGAAGAATTAGAATTGTGTCCCTTCGTGTTCCCGCATGCCTAAGCAGAAGTAGCTTGTGGGTTAGTTGGTTCTAATCCCCGAGCCGACTAGGTGAAAAATCTGTCGATGTGCCCTTAAGCAAGGCACTTAACCCTAATTGCTCCTGTAAGTCGCTCTGGATAAGAGCGTCTGCTAAATGACCAAAATGTAAATGTCTGTATGGTCCCCCATTGGCAGAGTTTACTACTCTTAAGGCTGGATATATCCGTGTGCTGTTGTACCTCTCCCTCTGTTCTGTGTGCCCCTGACGTGTGTATAGAGCTGATGACTAACTCATGTTGCTCTCTGCCTGCTGTCATTGTTGGTTACATTTCAAAGTCTTGTTATGTAACAACTCCTCTGTTCCCACCGTGGTCCAAAGGCTCTCATTATTAACACTTTCTCTCTTTCAATCTTTAAAAAACAAAAACCTGAAACTGTCCATGGTATTGGCACTGGAGCAATACAACTCCATGATCATCTGAGCTGTTTCAGTGGGTTATTCCTGTCCTGACATGCTCCTGGTGGCTGCATGGAGCATGAGTGAAGGACACGTGGTTCTCCTCCATAACTGATGCCCTATGGGGCAGGAAGACGGGCATCAGTCACTCACATCCGTAGGCTATCCTCTCTTTCTCTGACTTTTCCTGCCTTCATGTGTTGCATTGGGACCCAGGATATACGTGTATTGTCCCATCATTGGTATACTGGATACGTGTATTGTCCCATCATTGGTATACTGGATACGTGTATTGTCCCATCATTGGTATACTGGATACGTGTATTGTCCCATCATTGGTACACTGGATACGTGTATTGTTCCATCATTGGTATACTGGATACGTGTATTGTCCCATCATTGGTATACTGGATACGTGTATTGTCCCATCATTGGTACCCTGGATACGTGTATTGTCCCATCATTGGTATACTGGATACATGTGTTCTTCCATCTTAGCCACATATTCAACTTACAGGACTGGAAATTCACCTCTGTGATGCCATGCATTTCCTCATAGCAGATTAGACATGGAAAACACCAGTATCTGAAAGTACCTGCAGTTCAGAGAGTAACTAAGTACTGATAAGGTGCAAAGTTGTATAAATGCCAAGGTGAGCCAAAACCTGGTCACTACAGTGACTAGGCCTACCTTGTATCCCACTTCAACAGTGATTTGTTTGAATATGTTGTGTGTTCAAGGTCTCAGGGGAAAGGAATGTGTGAGAGCGGTTTGGTTTCAGAAGTGCCAAGCACAGAGACGGAGTTCCATGGGTACACATGGATTCTATAGTGTGAAATATGACAGATTCAAGCTTACAGTGAGGGGAAAAAGTATTTGATCCCCTGCTGATTTTGTACGTTTGCCCACTGTCAAAGAAATGATCAGTCTATAATTTTAATGGTAGGTTTATTTGAACAGTGAGAGACAGAATAACAACAAAAAAATCCAGAAAAAACGTATGTCAAAAATGTTATGAATTGATTTGCATTTTAATGAGGGAAATAAGTATTTGACCCCTCTGCAAAACATGATTTAGTACTTGGTGGCAAAACCCTTGTTGGCAATCACAGAGGTCAGACGTTTCTTGTAGTTGGCCACCAGGTTTGCACACATCTCAGGAGGGATTTTGTTCCACTCCTCTTTGCAGATCTTCTCCAAGTCATTAAGGTTTCGAGGCTGACATTTGGCAACTCAAACCTTCAGCTCCCTCCACAGATTTTCTATGGGATTAAGGTCTGGAGACTGGCTAGGCCACTCCAGGACCTTAATGTGCTTCTTCTTGAGCCACTCCTTTGTTGCCTTGGCCGTGTGTTTTGGGTCATTTTCATGCTGGAATACCCATCCACGACCCATTTTCAATGCCCTGGCTAAGGGAAGGAGGTTCTCACCCAAGATTTGACGGTACATGGCCCTGTCCATCGTCCCTTTGATGTGGTGAAGTTGTCCTGTCCCCTTAGCAGAAAAACACCCCCAAAGCATAAGGTTTCCACCTCCATGTTTGACGGTGGGGATGGTGTTCTTGGGATCATAGGCAGCATTCCTCCTCCTCCAAACACGGCGAGTTGAGTTGATGCCAAAGAGCTCAGGGGGCAAACGTACAAAATCAGCAGGGGATCAAATACTTTTTTCCCTCACTGTATATCAAAGATACTCTCTCACCTTTAGTATAGTTATTTAAAATATATGCATAATGGGTGCTATAACATCACTATAAGTCCTAATGGGTGCTATAATAATATTTTTATTATTATTTTTAAAAACACATATAAAAATAAATAAACAACAAAAATAAAAAAACAAGAACAATATATATATAAAACAAATGAAAATTAAAAACATACTAAAAAAATAAAATATGAAAAACTATTTAAAAAAAGATATAACAAAAAAACATTTAAAAAAATAAAGAAAAATTGGTAAAGTGGTTGTCCCACTGGCTATCATAAGGTGAATGCACCAATTTGTAAGTCGCTCTGGATAAGAGCGTCTGCTAAATGACGTAAATGTAATAACATTGCTATAAGTCATTAATGACAGTGACGCAGTAGAGCAGTGAACCTGCTTTGCAACACACTTTGACTTTGTCTTCCCCTTTTCAGACGAGCTACATGCACTAGAAGTCCTCCCCTGGGACTGAGGCAGAGCTACATGCACTAGAAGTCCTCCCCTGGGACTGAGGCAGAGCTACATGCACTAGAAGTCCTCCGCTGGGTCTGAGGCAGAGCTTGATGCACTAGAAGTCCTCCCCTGGGACTGAGGCAGAGCTACATGCACTAGAAGTCCTCCGCTGGGACTGAGGCAGAGCTTGATGCATTTTACATGTCAGTTGTTTTGAGGAAGCGGGAGGCTGGATGAGTTTTGACTCCGGTTTCTAACCCTGCTCGGGAGGCTGGATGAGTTTTGACTCCGGTTTCTAACCCTGCTCGGGAGGCTGGATGAGTTTTGACTCCGGTTTCTAACCCTGCTCGGGAGGCTGGATGAGTTTTGACTCCGGTTTCTAACCCTGCTCGGGAGGCTGGATGAGTTTTGACTCTGGTTTCTAACCCTGCTCGGGAGGCTGGATGAGTTTTGACTCCGGTTTCTAACCCTGCTCGGGAGGCTGGATGAGTTTTGACTCCGGTTTCTAACCCTGCTCGGGAGGCTGGATGAGTTTTGACTCCGGTTTCTAACCCTGCTCGGGTGGCTGGATGAGTTTTGACTCCGGTTTCTAACCCTGCTCGGGAGGCTGGATGAGTTTTGACTCCGGTTTCTAACCCTGCTCGGGAGGCTGGATGAGTTTTGACTCCGGTTTCTAACCCTGCTCTCTGCTCTGCTCGTGTAAAGATATGTATGACAGGCACAGAGTAGGTTTAATGCTTTACTGTGACAGAAAGATTTAATGGTCCAACGTCCAGCTTTTAGGAGTGGGATCTGGATCTGGAGAGAAAAGCCTTCAGCACTGTAAAGCATTAAAGACACACTGTCATCTGACACAGCTGGATATTATTCACAGTATGGGGGGGGGGGGGCTGTTAGCCTCCTCTGTGGCTAGCCTCGGGCACCACAGCAAACCATCACTCAACCCATCTCTACAACAGCACAGAAAGGGAGAGCATATCATTTAACCCATAGTCCTTTTTTGTGCACCTACAAAAGTGCAGATCTTCAGCTTACTTTCCTTTGGAAAAAAAAAAAAAACGTTGTTGGATATATGTTGTTGACGTTGTTGGATATATGTTGTTGACGTTGTTGGATATATGTTGTTGGATATATGTTGTTGACATGCCTGGCTGTAGAGTGTTCTGCCCCCAGAACCGCCCCAGTTCGTTGGGGCATGGACTCTACAAGGTGTCGAAACCGTTCCAAAAGGATGCTGGCCCACGTTGACTCCCAACGCTTCCCACATTTGTGTCAAGTTGTCTGGATGTCCTTTGGGTGGTGGACCATTCTTGAAACCCACGGGAAACTGTTGTACGTGAAAAACCCAGCAGCGTTGTAGTTCTTGACACAAACCGGTGCGCCTGGCACCTACTACCATACCCCGTTCAAAGGCACTTCAATCTTTTGTCTTGCCCATTCACCCTCTGAATGGCACATACATAATCCATGTCTCAATTGTCTCAAAATCCTTCTTTAACCTGTCTCCTCCCCTTCATCTACACTGATTGAAGTGGATTTAACAAGTGACACCAATAAGGGATCATAGGTTTCAACTGGTCAGTCTATGTCACGGGAAGAGCAGGTGTTCATAATGTTTTGTACACTCAGTGTATGTTGTTAACATGCCTGCCTGTTGAGTGAGGGTGTGCTACATTGTGGCTGAGAGTGAGTGAGGGTGTTGCTTATCTCAAAGTCAGTCATCCAACACTGGTCGGTGGATGTTGAAAGCACATTCCAGTGAGGAGGATGACGTCGCTCTGTGTTGCTCTTTGTCCCATCTTGAATACCTCAGACAGACCTGTCTCATTCAACACAGAGCTGTCCCTCCCGACTGCTACACCCCTTAGAAAAAAAGGTGCTATCTAGAACGTAAAAGGGTTCTTCGGCTGTCCCACGAAGGAGAACCCTTTGAAGAATCCTTGTTGGTTCCAAGTATAACCGTTTTGGGTTCCATGTAGAACCCTTTCCACAGAGGGCTCTACATGGAACCCAAAATGGTTCTACTTGCAACCAAAAAGAGTCCTCGAATGGGGACAGCCGGAATACCCTTTTGGAAGAGTGTAGGGGGCCCCAGGATGCATTGTCCTCGAATGTTTATAGCTTCTCTTCAGAACCCTCTTTAGCTTCTCTTTACAGCCCTCCTCCCTTCTCCAGAACATCTCTGGAGACCTTCTCCCATTCCTCACTTCCCTCATCCTCATCCCTGACCACTGGCTGCATCCCCTCTGTCTTCAAAATGGCCAGAGTTGCTCCCCTCCTCAAGAAACCAACACCCGACTCATCTGACGTCAAAAACTAAAGACCTGTATCCCTTCTTTCTTTTCTTTCCAAAACACTTGAGTGTGCTGTCTCTGATTAACTCTCTCGCTATCTCTCTCAGAATTATCTTCTTGACCCTAACCAGTCAGGCTTCAAGATGGGTCCCTCAACTGAGACTGCTCTTCTCTGTGTCACGGAGGCTCTCCACATTGCCAAAGCGAAATCTCTCTCCTCTGTTCTCCTCCTCCTAGATCTATCCGCTGCCTTTGATATCGTGAACCATCAGATCCTCCTCTCCACCCTCTCAGGGCTGGGCGTCTCCGCAAACTCTTGGATTGCATCCTATCTGGCAGGCCGCTAATACCAGGGGACGTGGAGAGGATCTGTGTCTGCACCACATACTCTCACTACTGGTGTCCCCCAGGGCTCGGTTCTAGGCCCTTTTCTCTTCTCTCTATACACCAAGTCACTTTGCTCAGTCATATCCTCACATGGACTCTCCTATCATTGCTATGCGATGACACTCAGCTACTTTTCTCCTTCCCCCCTTTTCACACTTTGGTGGCGACAAGCATCTCTGTGTGCCTGGCAGATATCTCCGTTTGGATGTCGGCACACCACCTCAAGCTCAACCTCGACAAGACGGAGCTGCACTTCCTCCCGGGGAAGGCCTGCCCGCTCAAAGACTTCTCCATCATGGTTAACATGGTGGCCCCCTCCCAGAGTGCAAAGACCATTGGCGTGGCCCTGGACAACACCCTGTCGTTCTCTGCAAACATCAAAGCAGTGGCTCTCTCCTGCAGGTTCATGCTCGACAACATCCGTAAAGTACGACCCTACCTCACACAGGAAGCGGCACAGGTCCTAATCCAGGCACTTGTCATCTCCCATCTGGACTACTGCAACTCGCTGTTGGCTGGGCTCCCCGCTTCTGCCATCAAACCCCTGCAAACTTATCCAGAACGCTGCAGCCCGCCTAGTGTTCAACCTTCCCAAGTTCTCCCACGTCACCCCGCTCCTCCGCTCACTCCACTGGCTTCCAGTCAAAGCCTGCATCCACGGTACTTGCCTACGGAGCAAGAATAACTGCCCCTCCCTACCTTCAGGCTATGCTCAGAACCCGAGTGGCGCAGCGGTCTAAGGCACTGCATCTCAGTGCTTGAGGCATCACTACAGACCCCCTGGTTCGATTCCAAACTGTATCACAACCGGCTGTGATTGGGAGTCCCATAGGGCGGCGCACAATTGGCCCAGCGTCGTCCGGGTTTGGCCAGTGTAGGCCGTCATTGTAAATAAGAATTTGTTCTTAACTGACTTGCCTAGTTAAATAAAGGTACAAAATAAAAATATAACCCTACACCCCAACCCGAGCGCTCCGTTCTGCCACCTCTGGTCTCTTGGCCCTCCCACCCCTACGGGAGGGCAGCTCCTGCTCAGCCCAGTCCAAGATCTTCTCTGGCCTGGCACCCAAATGGTGGAACCACAGCAGCCCCCCCTCGCACCTTGAACCCCCACCACAAAAAATATATTCCATTCGTGAACTAACACTTGCACTTTCCTTTTATTTTAAATACTAGCTCTGACTTTGCTGATAGCTACTTTATTGAGGAAAAATGTGGTTGTCCCACCTAGCTATCTTAAGATGAATGTACTAACTGTAAGTCACTCTGGATAAGAGTGTCTGCTAAATGACTAATATTTAAACATTTAAAAACACATAGGATTAGGTTGAGGGAGTGGAGGGTAGAGGTTGAGGAAGGGGAGGACAGTTGAGGGAGTGGAGGACGGAGGTTGAGGGATTGACCCTGCCCTGCCATCAGATTATTATCCATGAAAACAGGCCTAGGGTCATATGCTCTTTTAAAAATAAAGGTGCAAGTTGGAACCAAATAAGGTTCTTGAGAGCGATGCCATAGGGTAACCGTTTTAGGGTCTCTGAAGGACCATAAACGGGACGGTTCTTTGAAGAACAATACAAAAACCAAAACCAGAAATGTTTCGGCCCTCCAGGACCTGAATTGAATAGCATTGCTGCAGGGTTTTAAGCGTTATTTAATTATTATTATTATTATTATTTATTTAGTTATAAATTAATTAGTGATATTATTTAATTAATTACTTAAAAATCATACAATGTGATTTTCTGGATTTTTAGATTCCGTCTCTCACAGTTGAAGTGTACCTATGATAAAAATGACAGACCTCTACATGCTTTGTAAGTAGGAAAACCTGCAAAATCGGCAGTGTATCAAATACTTGTTCTCCCCACTGTAGGTACCATCTCTTTAGTGTTTTACTACTACAGCACATCATCATCACCATCATCATCATCTGTGTCTGGTATTCATGGCGCATCCCTCCTGTCAATGACCCACATGAAACGCTCTCTTACCTACACGGTTTTAGGCAGTATAACCTCCATTTCTATACGTTTTCCCATATGTGTAGACTCTAGCAGGTCTAACATGTCATTGAAAGACCCCCTGGTATCTCTACCACAGTCATAAACCCATAACAGCATCTCTACCACAGTCATAAACCCATCAGCATCTCTACCACAGTCATAAACCCATAACAGCATCTCTACCACAGTCATAAACCCATCAGCATCTCTACCACAGTCATAAACCCATAACAGCGTCTCTACCACGGTCATAAACCCATAACAGCGTCTCTACCAGTCATAAACCCATAACAGCGTCTCTACCACAGTCATAAACCCATAACAGCGTCTCTAACAGTCATAAACCCATAACAGCATCTCTACCACAGTCATAAACCCATAACAGCGTCTCTACCACAGTCATAAACCCATAACAGCGTCTCTACTAAGGCTGAACGATTTTGGAAAATAATCTAATTGCGATTTTTTGCCCCCAATATTGCGATTGCGATTTAATATGCGATTTAATTTATTTATCCTTTTTCCCCTACAAAACATAATGAATGATTTAAATATGACCAACACAATAGTATATACATTTAGTGTGAAATGTTCTTTCCCATAGGCTGGGTCTATTTGTTAGAATTAAATTCAAACATGTATGACTTGAAATAAATGACATTTTTATTGAACTGCTCATTACAGAAACATCTGTGGCTTTGCCACTGTGCATTTAAATAATTTAAACAAAGGCATGAACTTTGTAAACACTGTGTGCAAAAGGTACAGTCTTAAGAAAAAAATAATTTTAAATTGTATGTATCTTACTGCTCCCAAGTCAGTAACATTTCACACAACTGAAACAAGGAATTTGCTTTGAAAATATTTTGTAAAATCAAAGTAAATAAAGTTATAAATAAAAAATGAGAAATGCACTTTTAATTTAGACAAACTATTTTTTATAAACGATTTGAATATTATAATATAAAATAGATGAGCCTCACTTATCTCAAGTACACAACAATAACACACCACACAGACTAAAGTTCACTACGAGTATGGCACTGCCAGCCATACTTATCCAACAGTTCTGTTCTCAGTGGCTCACAGGTTTTTTGCTAAGAAAACCAGAATATTGACTTTTTCTGGCTTCAAGGATGAGCGAGTGCAAGTCACAATATTCCCTCCTGTGCTAAAAAGACGCTCTGAGGGAGCGCTTGTAGCAGGTACACAAAGATACTTGCGTGCCATGGTGCACAACTGTGGGTAGCTGATCTTGTGCACCCTCCACCAAGCCAATGGATCATCTTCTCCATCAATGGTAGGAGTCATCAGGTAATTGTTTATCTCTGCCTCTGCGACTGAGAGGCATCATATCTTTGGCTATGAACTCGGTTATTGTCCGAGTGATTTCTCCGTGCCGTTTTGAATTACGTTCATACGGAGTGACACTTTCGAACATTTCTGTCAGTGATCCCTGTCTTGAGGTATTTGGCTTGTCTCGCGCACTGATGCTCGGCATTTTGGTCATACAACTGTCATGCATTGATTTGTGGTATTTTTTTAAGTGCTGAAACAGGTTTGTAGTGTTACCCCGTGAAGTAGCAATCGGAGCACGGCATGCTCTGCACAACACCTGACGCTGCTCAGCATCTTCTTTTTTAAAACCAAAATAGTTCCACACCACCGACGTGCTGTTCCTCTTCGATATTAAAGTATCAGCTGTGTCAGTTTCTGACTGTTCCGTCGAGCAAGAGGCCATTGCGCTGGACAGCATGAAAAGTCGCGTCACGTGACCACCTCAAATCGCGCACGTTGCGATTAGAAAATCGCGTTCAGTCAAATCGCGATATTATCGCGAATGCAATTAATCGTTCAGCCCTAGTCTCTACCACGGTCATAAACCCATAACAGCGTCTCTACTACGGTCATAAACCCATAACAGCATCTCTACCAGTCATAAACCCATAACAGCATCTCTACCAGTCATAAACCCATAACAGCATCTCTACCACGGTCAAAAAGCCATAACAGCATCTCTAACAGTCATAAACCCATAACAGCATCTCTACCACAGTCATAAACCCATAACAGCGTCTCTACCACAGTCATAAACCCATAACAGCGTCTCTACTACAGTCATAAACCCATAACAGCATCTCTACCACAGTCATAAACCCATAACAGCGTCTCTACCACAGTCATAAACCCATAACAGCATCTCTACCACGGTCATAAACCCATAACAGCGTCTCTACCAGTCATAAACCCATAACAGCATCTCTACCAGTCATAAACCCATAACAGCATCTCTACCACAGTCATAAACCCATAACAGCATCTCTACTACGGTCATAAACCCATAACAGCATCTCTACCAGTCATAAACCCATAACAGCGTCTCTACCAGTCATAAACCCATAACAGCGTCTCTACCAGTCATAAACCCATAACAGCGTCTCTACCAGTCATAAACCCATAACAGCATCTCTACTACGGTCATAAACCCATAACAGCATCTCTACCAGTCATAAACCCATAACAGCATCTCTACCACGGTCATAAACCCATAACAGCATCTCTACCAGTCATAAACCCATAACAGCATCTCTACCACAGTCATAAACCCATAACAGCGTCTCTACTACGGTCATAAACCCATAACAGCATCTCTACCAGTCATAAACCCATAACAGCATCTCTACCAGTCATAAACCCATAACAGCGTCTCTACTACGGTCATAAACCCATAACAGCGTCTCTACCACAGTCATAAACCCATAACAGCGTCTCTACCACAGTCATAAACCCATAACAGCGTCTCTACCACAGTCATAAACCCATAACAGCGTCTCTACCACAGTCATAAACCCATAACAGCGTCTCTACTACGGTCATAAACCCATAACAGCGTCTCTACCACAGTCATAAACCCATAACAGCATCTCTACCAGTCATAAACCCATAACAGCGTCTCTACCACAGTCATAAACCCATAACAGCATCTCTACCAGTCATAAACCCATAACAGCATCTCTACCAGTCATAAACCCATAACAGCATCTCTACCAGTCATAAACCCATAACAGCATCTCTACTACAGTCATAAACCCATAACAGCATCTCTACTACAGTCATAAACCCATAACAGCATCTCTACCACAGTCATAAACCCATAACAGCGTCTCTACCACAGTCATAAACCCATAACAGCGTCTCTACCACAGTCATAAAGCCATAACAGCATCTCTACCAGTCATAAACCCATAACAGCGTCTCTACCACAGTCATAAACCCATAACAGCGTCTCTACCACAGTCATAAACCCATAACAGCATCTCTACCACAGTCATAAACCCATAACAGCGTCTCTACTACGGTCATAAACCCATAACAGCATCTCTACTACGGTCATAAACCCATAACAGCATCTCTACCACAGTCATAAACCCATAACAGCGTCTCTACCACAGTCATAAACCCATAACAGCATCTCTACCACAGTCATAAACCCATAACAGCGTCTCTACCAGTCATAAACCCATAACAGCATCTCTACCACAGTCATAAACCCATAACAGCATCTCTACCACAGTCATAAACCCATAACAGCATCTCTACTACGGTCATAAACCCATAACAGCATCTCTACTACAGTCATAAACCCATAACAGCGTCTCTACCATGGTCATAAACCCATAACAGCGTCTCTACCATGGTCATAAACCCATAACAGCGTCTCTACCAGTCATAAACCCATAACAGCATCTCTACCATGGTCATAAACCCATAACAGCATCTCTACCATGGTCATAAACCCATAACAGCATCTCTACCAGTCATAAACCCATAACAGCATCTCTACCACAGTCATAAACCCATAACAGCATCTCTACCATGGTCATAAACCCATAACAGCATCTCTACCAGTCATAAACCCATAACAGCGTCTCTACCACAGTCATAAACCCATAACAGCATCTCTACCAGTCATAAACCCATAACAGCGTCTCTACCACAGTCATAAACCCATAACAGCGTCTCTACTACAGTCATAAACCCATAACAGCATCTCTACCAGTCATAAACCCATAACAGCATCTCTACCACAGTCATAAACCCATAACAGCATCTCTACTACGGTCATAAACCCATAACAGCATCTCTACCACAGTCATAAACCCATAACAGCGTCTCTACCACAGTCATAAACCCATAACAGCATCTCTACCACAGTCATAAACCCATAACAGCATCTCTACTACGGTCATAAACCCATAACAGCGTCTCTACTACGGTCATAAACCCATAACAGCATCTCTACTACGGTCATAAACCCATAACAGCATCTCTACCAGTCATAAACCCATAACAGCGTCTCTACCAGTCATAAACCCATAACAGCGTCTCTACCATGGTCATAAACCCATAACAGCGTCTCTACCAGTCATAAACCCATAACAGCATCTCTACCATGGTCATAAACCCATAACAGCATCTCTACCATGGTCATAAACCCATAACAGCATCTCTACCAGTCATAAACCCATAACAGCATCTCTACCACAGTCATAAACCCATAACAGCATCTCTACCATGGTCATAAACCCATAACAGCATCTCTACCACAGTCATAAACCCATAACAGCATCTCTACCAGTCATAAACCCATAACAGCGTCTCTACCACAGTCATAAACCCATAACAGCGTCTCTACTACAGTCATAAACCCATAACAGCATCTCTACCAGTCATAAACCCATAACAGCATCTCTACCACAGTCATAAACCCATAACAGCATCTCTACCAGTCATAAACCCATAACAGCGTCTCTACCAGTCATAAACCCATAACAGCATCTCTACCAGTCATAAACCCATAACAGCATCTCTACCAGTCATAAACCCATAACAGCATCTCTACCAGTCATAAACCCATAACAGCGTCTCTACCAGTCATAAACCCATAACAGCGTCTCTACCACAGTCATAAACCCATAACAGCATCTCTACCACAGTCATAAACCCATAACAGCATCTCTACCACAGTCATAAACCCATAACAGCATCTCTACCATGGTCATAAACCCATAACAGCATCTCTACCACAGTCATAAACCCATAACAGCATCTCTACCAGTCATAAACCCATAACAGCATCTCTACCACAGTCATAAACCCATAACAGCATCTCTACCATGGTCATAAACCCATAACAGCGTCTCTACTACAGTCATAACCCCATAACAGCATCTCTACCAGTCATAAACCCATAACAGCATCTCTACCACAGTCATAAACCCATAACAGCATCTCTACCATGGTCATAAACCCATAACAGCATCTCTACCAGTCATAAACCCATAACAGCGTCTCTACCACAGTCATAAACCCATAACAGCATCTCTACCAGTCATAAACCCATAACAGCATCTCTACCAGTCATAAACCCATAACAGCATCTCTACCAGTCATAAACCCATAACAGCATCTCTACTACAGTCATAAACCCATAACAGCATCTCTACTACAGTCATAAACCCATAACAGCATCTCTACCACAGTCATAAACCCATAACAGCGTCTCTACCACAGTCATAAACCCATAACAGCGTCTCTACCACAGTCATAAAGCCATAACAGCATCTCTACCAGTCATAAACCCATAACAGCGTCTCTACCACAGTCATAAACCCATAACAGCGTCTCTACCACAGTCATAAACCCATAACAGCATCTCTACCACAGTCATAAACCCATAACAGCGTCTCTACTACGGTCATAAACCCATAACAGCATCTCTACTACGGTCATAAACCCATAACAGCATCTCTACCACAGTCATAAACCCATAACAGCGTCTCTACCACAGTCATAAACCCATAACAGCATCTCTACCACAGTCATAAACCCATAACAGCGTCTCTACCAGTCATAAACCCATAACAGCATCTCTACCACAGTCATAAACCCATAACAGCATCTCTACCACAGTCATAAACCCATAACAGCATCTCTACTACGGTCATAAACCCATAACAGCATCTCTACTACAGTCATAAACCCATAACAGCGTCTCTACCATGGTCATAAACCCATAACAGCGTCTCTACCATGGTCATAAACCCATAACAGCGTCTCTACCAGTCATAAACCCATAACAGCATCTCTACCATGGTCATAAACCCATAACAGCATCTCTACCATGGTCATAAACCCATAACAGCATCTCTACCAGTCATAAACCCATAACAGCATCTCTACCACAGTCATAAACCCATAACAGCATCTCTACCATGGTCATAAACCCATAACAGCATCTCTACCAGTCATAAACCCATAACAGCGTCTCTACCACAGTCATAAACCCATAACAGCATCTCTACCAGTCATAAACCCATAACAGCGTCTCTACCACAGTCATAAACCCATAACAGCGTCTCTACTACAGTCATAAACCCATAACAGCATCTCTACCAGTCATAAACCCATAACAGCATCTCTACCACAGTCATAAACCCATAACAGCATCTCTACTACGGTCATAAACCCATAACAGCATCTCTACCACAGTCATAAACCCATAACAGCGTCTCTACCACAGTCATAAACCCATAACAGCATCTCTACCACAGTCATAAACCCATAACAGCATCTCTACTACGGTCATAAACCCATAACAGCGTCTCTACTACGGTCATAAACCCATAACAGCATCTCTACTACGGTCATAAACCCATAACAGCATCTCTACCAGTCATAAACCCATAACAGCGTCTCTACCAGTCATAAACCCATAACAGCGTCTCTACCATGGTCATAAACCCATAACAGCGTCTCTACCAGTCATAAACCCATAACAGCATCTCTACCATGGTCATAAACCCATAACAGCATCTCTACCATGGTCATAAACCCATAACAGCATCTCTACCAGTCATAAACCCATAACAGCATCTCTACCACAGTCATAAACCCATAACAGCATCTCTACCATGGTCATAAACCCATAACAGCATCTCTACCACAGTCATAAACCCATAACAGCATCTCTACCAGTCATAAACCCATAACAGCGTCTCTACCACAGTCATAAACCCATAACAGCGTCTCTACTACAGTCATAAACCCATAACAGCATCTCTACCAGTCATAAACCCATAACAGCATCTCTACCACAGTCATAAACCCATAACAGCATCTCTACCAGTCATAAACCCATAACAGCGTCTCTACCAGTCATAAACCCATAACAGCATCTCTACCAGTCATAAACCCATAACAGCATCTCTACCAGTCATAAACCCATAACAGCATCTCTACCAGTCATAAACCCATAACAGCGTCTCTACCAGTCATAAACCCATAACAGCGTCTCTACCACAGTCATAAACCCATAACAGCATCTCTACCACAGTCATAAACCCATAACAGCATCTCTACCACAGTCATAAACCCATAACAGCATCTCTACCATGGTCATAAACCCATAACAGCATCTCTACCACAGTCATAAACCCATAACAGCATCTCTACCAGTCATAAACCCATAACAGCATCTCTACCACAGTCATAAACCCATAACAGCATCTCTACCATGGTCATAAACCCATAACAGCGTCTCTACTACAGTCATAACCCCATAACAGCATCTCTACCAGTCATAAACCCATAACAGCATCTCTACCACAGTCATAAACCCATAACAGCATCTCTACCATGGTCATAAACCCATAACAGCATCTCTACCACAGTCATAAACCCATAACAGCATCTCTACCAGTCATAAACCCATAACAGCATCTCTACCACAGTCATAAACCCATAACAGCGTCTCTACCACAGTCATAAACCCATAACAGCATCTCTACCAGTCATAAACCCATAACAGCGTCTCTACCACGGTCATAAACCCATAACAGCGTCTCTACCACAGTCATAAACCCATAACAGCATCTCTACCACAGTCATAAACCCATAACAGCATCTCTACCAGTCATATACCCATAACAGCATCTCTACCACAGTCATAAACCCATAACAGCATCTCTACCATGGTCATAAACCCATAACAGCGTCTCTACCACAGTCATAAACCCATAACAGCGTCTCTACCACAGTCATAAACCCATAACAGCATCTCTACCAGTCATAAACCCATAACAGCGTCTCTACCACAGTCATAAACCCATAACAGCGTCTCTACTACAGTCATAAACCCATAACAGCATCTCTACCAGTCATAAACCCATAACAGCGTCTCTACCACGGTCATAAACCCATAACAGCATCTCTACCAGTCATAAACCCATAACAGCGTCTCTACCACGGTCATAAACCCATAACAGCGTCTCTACCACAGTCATAAACCCATAACAGCGTCTCTACTACAGTCATAAACCCATAACAGCATCTCTACCAGTCATAAACCCATAACAGCGTCTCTACCACGGTCATAAACCCATAACAGCGTCTCTACCACAGTCATAAACCCATAACAGCATCTCTACCAGTCATAAACCCATAACAGCGTCTCTACCATGGTCATAAACCCATAACAGCATCTCTACCAGTCATAAACCCATAACAGCGTCTCTACCACAGTCATAAACCCATAACAGCATCTCTAACAGTCATAAACCCATAACAGCATCTCTACCACAGTCATAAACCCATAACAGCGTCTCTAACAGTAATTAATGATTGAACAGGACTCTGGCTCCACAGAAAGAGCTGCTCTGCTCTCATCAGTGAACAATCCTTTCCCTCTTCAGCATACATTGTTCTCTCTCTGCTGCACCTTGGAATTACAGTGTGTCTATGTGTGTGTGTGTGTGTGTGTGTGTGTGTCTGTGTGTGTGTGTGTGTGTGTGTGTGCAGGTTTGGATAGGTTACTTTCTAAATGTAATCCGTTACAGTCACTAGTTACCTGTCCAAAATCTTAATCAGTAACGTAACTTTTGGATTACCCAAATTCAGTAACATAATCTGATTACTTTCAGTTACTTTTGGATGACCTTCCCCTTAAGAGGCGTTAGAAGAAGACTAAAAGGATCCATCAAACGCATCATAGTGGTCTCTGATTGGTGGTCATCATTTGGTGTCTCATCATAGTGGTCTCTGATTGGTGGTCATCATTTGGTGTGTCATCATAGTGGTCTCTAATTGGTGGTCATCATTTGGTGTGTCATCATAGTGGTCTCTGATAGGTGGTCATCATTTGGTGTGTCATCATAGTGGTCTCTGATTGGTGGTCATCATTTGGTGTCTCATCATAGTGGTCTCTGATTGGTGGTCATCATTTGGTGTGTCATCATAGTGGTCTCTAATTGGTGGTCATCATTTGGTGTGTCATCATAGTGGTCTCTGATTGGTGGTCATCATTTGGTGTGTCATCATAGTGGTGTCTGATTGGTGGTCATCATTTGGTGTGTCATCATAGTGGTCTCTAATTGGTGGTCATCATTTGGTGTGTCATCATAGTGGTCTCTGATAGGTGGTCATCATTTGGTGTGTCATCATAGTGGTCTCTGATTGGTGGTCATCATTTGGTGTGTCATCATAGTGGTCTCTGATTGGTGGTCATCATTTGGTGTGTCATCATAGTGGTCTCTGATTGGTGGTCATCATTTGGTGTGTCATCATAGTGGTCTCTGATTGGTGGTCATCATTTGGTGTGTCATCATAGTGGTCTCTGATTGGTGGTCTTCATTTGGTGTGTCATCATAGTGGTCTCTGATTGGTGGTCATCATTTGGTGTGTCATCATAGTGGTGTCTGATTGGTGGTCATCATTTGGTGTGTCATCATAGTGGTCTCTGATTGGTGGTCATCATTTGGTGTGTCATCATAGTGGTGTCTGATTGGTGGTCATCATTTGGTGTGTCATCATAGTGGTCTCTGATTGGTGGTCATCATTTGGTGTGTCATCATAGTGGTCTCTGATTGGTGGTCATCATAGTGGTGTCTGAGGTCAGACTCTCTCAGGTGGAACAAACTTAAACGTGCACCTTTCTTCAATGCTGAATTGAATGTCATTGAGAAAACAGAAAGATGTCATCATGTATTTTTTCTCAAACATCCTTTCTGAATTTAAAAGTAATCCAAGAAGTAATCATCTTGATTTTAAAAAGTATCTGTATCTGATTACAATATTTTTGCTGGTAACATAACTGATATTATTGCTGGTAATGTTTTTTTGGTAATCAGATTACATGTTACAGTTACTCCCCAACCCTGTGTGTGTGTGTGTGTGTGTGTGTGTGTGTGTGTGTGTGTGTGTGTGTGTGTGTGTGTGTGTGTGTGTGTGTGTGTGTGTGTGTGTGTGTGTTGTTTTACTGTCTGTAACAGTTCAGGCATGTGTAGTCATTGATCACGATCAGCATTGATTAGCCTACTAATCAACCAGAATGATTGAACAATCTTGAATGTTAGGATTGACCTAGAGTTACTTCAAAATGTTTGGACTACACCTGGGACAATAATGCCTCGGTTTGACCTTGAAAAGACACATTGTTCTTTATTAAAGTGATATGGTAACCAACTGGCTAGTCAAGATTATACAGTGAGCTCCAGAAGTATTGGGATAGTGACACATTTTTTGAGTGAGAAAGTTACAGACACACAAATATCAGAACCTCCCCTGTTATTGTAATGGTGAGAGGTTAGCACGTCTTGGGGGTATGATATAAAATGCTAACCTCCCCTGTTATTGTAATGGTGAGAGGTTAGCACGTCTTGGGGGTATGATATAAAATGCTAACCTCCCCTGTTATTGTAATGGTGAGAGGTTAGCACGTCTTGGGGGTATGATATAAAATGCTAACCTCCCCTGTTATTGTAATGGTGAGAGGTTAGCACGTCTTGGGGGTATGTCACTTCTTCCTCACTCATCATTATTCACGATTCATTCAGGATTATCCGTAACCATGGTAGCGTCCACATTAATGTAGAAGTGTTTAGAAACATATTCTATTCTTATTTACAATAAAAGTGACTCCAAAATGACACAATACATTATCTACCATTAATTTCTATTGGGCACAAAATAATCTGAAACACAACCAAAACAAACAGCAAATGCATCCAACAAGTTTGTAGAGTCACAAGCTTGATGTAGTCATTGCGTTCTAGGAATATGGGACCAAATACTAAACTTTTGACTACTTTAATAAGCATTAGTGTATTTGTCCCAATACCTTTGGTGATGTTCCGATACACTTCCAAACCATGATGGGGCTTCTGAAATGTTGTCTTTCAAGTTGCTCAGGACAGGTTGAAAGTTGAAGGAGGAAGAGTCTGCCATTATAATGGTGACGTCATCTTCAGATCTTGCTTTGCTGTATCGAAAAATGATATGTCATCTTAGACAGATTAGTCAAGAAGCTCTTGAGGGTCAGTGCTCATGAGTGACTTTACTTTATCCGTAAAGTAAATGGGAGTCTGGGAACATGTTATTTATCTCTCGTGGGTCATTGGTAGTGTTAGGTCAGTTCTGTCCCTGATGGACTTTATGAAAGAAACAGTTGAAGTCGGTATTATACGTTTAACATTTTAGTCATTTAGCAAACGCTCTTTACCAGAGCGACTTACAGTTAGTGAGTGCATACATTTTTTCATACTGGCCCCCCTGTGTTCATCATAGGGCAGTCAGCCACTATGGTACACTGGGGGGCGTAACTGGTACACTGGGGGGTGAAACTGGTACACTGGGGCGTAACTGGTACACTGGGGCGTAACTGGTACACTGGGGGGGTAACACTGGGGCATAACTGGTACACTGGGGGGCGTAACACTGGGGCATAACTGGTACACTGGAGCGTAACTGGTACACTGGGGCGTAACTGGTACACTGGGGGGCGTAACTGGTACACTGGGGGGCGTAACACTGGGGCATAACTGGTACACTGGAGCGTAACTGGTACACTGGGGCGTAACTGGTACACTGGGGCGTAACTGGTACACTGGGGCGTAACTGGTACACTGGGGCATAACTGGTACACTGGGGCATAACTGGTACACTGGGGCATAACTGGTACACTGGGGCGTAACTGGTACACTGGGGCATAACTGGTACACTGGGGGGCGTAACACTGGGGCGTAACTGGTACACTGGGGGGCGTAACTGGTACACTGGGGCGTAACTGGTACACTGGGGCATAACTGGTACACTGGGGGGCGTAACTGGTACACTGGGGCGTAACTGGTACACTGGGGCGTAACTGGTACACTGGGGCGTAACTGGTACACTGGGGCATAACTGGTACACTGGGGGGCGTAACACTGGGGCATAACTGGTACACTGGGGCGTAACTGGTACACTGGGGGTGTAACACTGGGGCATAACTGGTACACTGGGGTGTAACTGGTACACTGGGGCGTAACTGGTACACTGGGGGGCGTAACTGGTACACTGGGGCATAACTGGTACACTGGGGCATAACTGGTACACTGGGGGCGTAACTGGTACACTGGGGCGTAACTGGTACACTGGGGCATAACTGCTACACTGGGGCATAACTGGTACACTGGGGCATAACTGGTACACTGGGGGGCGTAACACTGGGGCGTAACTGGTACACTGGGGGGCGTAACTGGTACACTGGGGGGGCGTAACTGGTACACTGGGGGGGCGTAACTGGTACACTGGGGGGGCGTAACTGGTACACTGGGGCGTAACTGGTACACTGGGGTGTAACTTTGACTGCATTTTATGCTGAGGTTCCTTATGCAGAGGTTTCATTTAAATATATAAAGTGATGCGTCTGAAGTAGAAGGCCTGTTATGCCTACCATACCAAACTCATAATGAGGGTGTTACAAGGGAAGTATAATCCATTGTATACTTCTAATCCTGAATTAAACCACTCTTGTAATCTTTATCAGGCTGCCTGTAAGCAACATGATACAGTACAATACGTTTAGTGTTTACTGGAAGAATGGACTGTTTGAAATGTACATAAGTATTCAGACCCTTTACTCAGTACTTTGTTGAAGCACCTTTGGCAGCAATTACAGCCTTGAGACTTCTTGGGTATGACGCTACAAGCTTGGCACACCTGTATTTGGGGAGTTTCTCCCATTCTTCTCTGCAGATCCTCTCAATCTCTGTCAGGTTGGATGGGGAGCGTTGCTACACAGCTATTTTCAGGTCTCTCCAGAGATGCTCGATCGGGTTCAAGTCCGGGCCCTGGCTGGGCCACTCAAAGACATTCAGAGACTTGTCCTGAAGCCACTCCTGCATTGTCTTCATTGTGTGCTTAGGGTTGTCGTCCTGTTGGAAGGTGAACCTTCACCCCAGTCTGAGGTCCTGAGCACACTGCAGCAGGTTTTCATCAAGGATCTCTCTGTACTTTGCTCCGTTCATCTTTCCCTCGATCCTGAATAGTCTCCCAGTCCCTGCCGCTGAAAAACATCCCCACAGCATGATGCTGCCACCACGCTTCACCGTAGGGATGGTGACAGGTTTCCTCCAGACGTGACGCTTGGCATTCAGGCCAAGGAGTTCAATCTTGGTTTCATCAGACCAGAGAATCTTGTTTCTCATGGTCTGAGAGTCTTTAGGTGCCTTTTGGCAAACTCCAAGCGGGCTGTCATGTGCCTTTTACTGAGGAGTGGCTACCGTCTGGCCACTCTACCATAAAGGCCTGATTGGAGGAGTGCTACAGAGATGGTTGTCCTTCTGGAAGGTTCTCCCATCTCCACAGAGGAACTCTAGAGCTCTGTCAGAGTCACCTCCCTGACCAAGGCCCTTCTCCCCTGATTGCTCAGTTTGGCCGGGCAGCCAGCTCTAGGAAGAGTCTTGGTGGTTCCAAACTTCTTCCATTTAAGAATGATGGAGGCCACTGTGTACTTGGGGATCTTCAATGCTGCAGACATTTTTTGGTACCCTTCCCCAGATCTGTGCCTCGACACAATCCTGTCTCGGAGCTCTACGGACAATTCTTTCGATCTCATGGCTTGGTTTTTGCTCTGACATGCACTGTCAACTGTGGGACCTTATATAGATAGGTGTGTGCCTTTCCAAATCATGTCCAATCAATTGAATTTACCACAGGTGGACTCCAATCAAGTTGTAGAAACATCTCAAGGATGATCAATGGAAACAGGATGCACCTGAGCTCAATTTTGAGTCTCATAGCAAAGGGTCTGAATACTTATGTAAATAAGATATTTCTGGCTTTTACTTTTAATACATTTGCAAAAATGTCTAAATACCTGTTTTCACTTTGTCATTATGGGGTATTAGGTGTAGGCACTGTATTTGAACGTAGGTCTAAGTCCATTCAACATCACTAAAGAAGGTCAAGCATGTTACTTCTCATTCATGTCTGTATCTGAATATATTATAGTACAATGAAGCTCTTGTTTATCTGGATACTGCATCATGTTCACAATGATAGAAAGGATGATGGAGTGTTTTGTTTGTACATTGTCCCAGACAGAGTTTCCAATGTTATCCATTCTGTGACAGAGTCTTTTAAGTAGAGTGTGAACGGTGTTGACAGGTACTTTTAAGTAGAGTGTGAATGGTGTTGGTTCGAATCCAGGCTCTGCTGTAGCCGGCTGCAACCGGGAGACCAATGGGGCGGCGCACAATTGGCCCAGGGTAGGGGAGGGAATGGCCGGCAGGGAGGTAGCTCAGTTGGTAGAGCATGGCGTTTGCAACGCCAGGGTTGTGGGTTCGATTCCCACGGGGGGCCAGTATGAAAAAAAAAAAAGAATAATGTACGCACTAACTGTAAGTCGCTCTGGATAAGAGCGTCTGCTAAATAATGTAAATGTAACCTGAGTTCCGAGGAGTTGACAGGGCTCGGGTTAGAACAGCCTCTCTTTACACTGACATCATCACAGAGTCATCCAGTGTGCTGCTGGGTTAGAGTTAGAACAAGTGGCAACAAGATCTGAGTGCAGATATCAATAAACGGAAACCTTAGCATGCGTCCCAAATGGCCGCCTATTCCCTATATAGTGCGTTACTTTTTACCAGAGTCCTAGGGGAATTGGGTGCAATTTGGGACGCAGCCCTAGATTTAACATTTGCACACCATTGTTCTGTGGTTCAGGCCTGTTTTGAGAGAGAAAGAGATAGCTTCAAGACCTGTTTTGTCCACCGACAGAGAGAGAAAGAGATAGCTTCAAGACCTGTTTTGTCCACTGACAGAGAGAGAAAGAGATAGCTTCAAGACCTGTTTTGTTCACTGTCAGATGGAGATGAGAGCTTCAAGACCTGTTTTGTCCACCGACAGAGAGAGAAAGAGATAGCTTCAAGACCTGTTTTGTCCACCGACAGAGAGAGAAAGAGATAGCTTCAAGACCTGTTTTGTCCACCGACAGAGAGAGAAAGAGATAGCTTCAAGACCTGTTTTGTCCACCGACAGAGAGAGAAAGAGATAGGGTCAAGACCTGTTTTGTCCACCGACAGAGAGAGAAAGAGAGAGCTTCAAGCTTAGCTTTAATACATCACTGATACACTGCCAGAATGATGCTATCAGAGTCCTGACTAAAACTAGAGTAATGGAACCACTAACCTGCCTAAACATGAAATTATCAGCTTAGTAACGGAAACTCCCTGTTCTGTTGTGTTCTCTGATTCCCACATTCAGTGGATTAGGAGTTTAGATTAGTGGGAGAGTCACTGACAGTATGTCTTTTAAACATTGTCTTTGCTTTGTTGTTTTTTTACTCTTGGAATGTGTTTTGGACGTGAAAAGCACTCGCACATCAGAATATATATATATATATAATATAATTTTTGCAGGTGCGTAGCGAAATAGAATATAATTTTTGCAGGTGCGTTGGAAATAGAAGATCATTTTCACATGTAACAGAGAAAGAAAACCTGCACACTGCACTTCATTTAAAACTTTTTTATTTTTTGTGTTTTGTTCACAGGAACCCCCGCTTCCTTTCCTCCTCATCCTCTTTCTGCTCCTCCAGAAGTTACTATTGGTACCGTCGGTTCCTCCCAGGGGTCCCCCCCCCCCCCCTACACGGTCTGCTGACAAACCCCCACTGTTCCCCTCCTCTCTGCTCCCCCTGTCCCCGTCCCTGAAACCCCTCTCCCCTCTCGCCACAGTCCTCACCCCCCCTAGCCCCCATCCTAGGCAACATGTCCATCGCCCTGAAGCAGGTCTTCAACAAGGACAAGACCTTCCGGCCAAAGCGTAAGTTTGAGCCGGGGACGCAGCGTTTCGAGCTGCATAAGAAGGCCCAGGCGTCACTGAGCTCCGGGGTTGACCTGAGGGCGGCGGTTGCTCTGCCCCATGGGGAGGATCTGAACGACTGGGTGGCCGTTCACGTGGTCGACTTCTTCAACCGGATCAACCTCATCTACGGGACGGTGTGTGAGTTCTGCACAGAGAAGAGTTGTCCGGTGATGTCCGGGGGGCCAAGGTATGAGTACCGATGGCAGGACGATCACAAGTACAAGAAACCCACGGCTCTACCGGCTCCCAAGTACATGAACCTGCTGATGGACTGGATCGAGGTCCAGATCAACAATGAGGATATCTTCCCCACCAGTATAGGTGAGTACTATTGCTTACGGGCCTTATTATTATTATTATTATTATTATTATTATTATTATTATTAACAGTTGCAAAATTCCCTGAACTTTCCACAAAACATTTTTCTGAATTCCCGGCTAGAGGATTTCTGCAATCAGCAGGGAATTAACTGTGATGGAATAGTCCAACCTGGAATTCTTCAACCCCAACTGAGCATCAGTCAGGACCCTCTTGGACCCTTATGCAATATAACCCCAACCTTTGACTGTCAGCATTCCTCTGTAGATCTCTTTGAACAAAAGAACAGAAAGACTGTTAAAAAAGGAACACTACTCATGGTGTTGTCACGGTGTTGCTGATGGCTGCTTTGATGCTGACATGAAAAGACAGGTGATCCTGCGGAGGGGCAGATGGGCCGGGGGTGGAGGCTAATTGGATTTTCAGCCGCAGACAAATTAGATCGCTGCTAGATAACAATGATCTCACTTGTTAAACCCTATAGCATCCAACGGACTGTGAAACCTTATTTATGTCAGCTTAGGTCACAAGATCCAAATCCTAAATTGTTTACTTGATGGTGGTGAGTGCAAGAGATCCTCGTCTTTTATGTACAGTGAGGGGAAAAAGTATTTGATCCCCTGCTGATTTTGCACATTTGCCCACTGACAAAGAAATGATCAGTCTATAATTTTAATGGTAGGTTTATTTGAACAGTGAGAGACAGAATAACAACAAAAGAATCCAGAAAAACGCATGTAAAAAATGTTATAAATTGATTTGCATTTTAATGAGGGAAATAAGTATTTGACCCCCTCTCAATCAGAAAGATTTTTGGCTCCCAGGTGTCTTTTATACAGGTAACGAGCTGAGATTGCAGAGTGCTCCTAATCTCAGCTTGTTACCTGTATAAAAGACACCTGTCCACAGAAGCAATCAATCAGATTCCAAACTCTCCACCATGGCGAAGACCAAAGAGCTCTCCAAGGATGTCAGGGTCAAGATTGTAGACCTACACAAGGCTGGAATGGGCTACAAGACCATCGCCAAGCAGCTTGGTGAGAAGGTGACAACAGTTGGTGCGATTATTTGCAAATGGAAGAAACACAAAAGAACTGTCAATCTCCCTCGGCCTGGGGCTCCATGCAAGATCTCACCTCGTGGAGTTGCAATGATCATGATAACGGTGAGGAATCAGCCCAGAACTACACGGGAGGATCTTGTCAATGATCTCAAGGCAGCTGGGACCATAGTCACCAAGAAAACAATTGGTAACACACTACGCCGTGAAGGACTGAAATCCTGCAGCGCCCGCAAGGTCCCCCTGCTCAAGAAAGCACATATACATACCCGTCTGAAGTTTGCCAATGAACATCTGAATGATTCAGAGGAGAACTGGGTGAAAGTGTTGTGGTCAGATGAGACCAAAATGGGAGCTCTTTGGCATCAACTCAACTCGCCGTGTTTGGAGGAGGAAGAATGCTGCCTATGACCCCAAGAACACCATCCCCACCGTCAAACATGGAGGTGGAAACATTATGCTTTGGGGGTGTTTTTCTGCTAAGGCGACAGGACAACTTCACCACATCAAAGGGACGATGGACGGGGCCATGTACCGTCAAATCTTGGGTGAGAACCTCCTTCCCTCAGCCAGGGCATTGAAAATGGATCGTGGATGGGTATTCCAGCATGACAATGACCCAAAACACACGGCCAAGGCAACAAAGGAGTGGCTCAAGAAGAAGCACATTAAGGTCCTGGATTGGCCTAGCCAGTCTCCAGACCTTAATCCCATAGAAAATCTGTGGAGGGAGCTGAAGGTTCGAGTTGCCAAACGTCAGCCTCGAAACCTTAATGACTTGGAGAAGATCTGCAAAGAGGAGTGTTACAATCCTCCTGAGATGTGTGCAAACCTGGTGGGCAACTACAAGAAATGTCTGACCTCTGTGATTGCCAACAAGGGTTTTGCCACCAAGTACTAAGTCATGTTTTGCAGAGGGGTCAAATACTTATTTCCCTCATTAAAATGCAAATCAATCTATAACATTTTTGACATGCGTTTTTTCTGGATTTTTTAAAAGTTATTCTGTCTCTCACTGTTCAAATAAACCTACCGTTAAAATTATAGACTGATCATTTCTTTGTCAGTGGGCAAACGTACAAAATCAGCAGGGGGTCAAATCAAATTTGACCCCAATAACTACCGTGGGATATGCATCAACAGCAACCTTGGGAAAATCCTCTGCATTATCATTAACGGCAGACTTGTACATTTCCTCAGTGAAAACAATGTACTGAGCAAATGTCAAATTGTCTTTTTACCAGATTACCGTACAACAGACCACGTATTCACCCTGCACACCCTAACTGACAAAGAAACAAACCAAAACAAAGGCAAAGTCTTCTCATGCTTTGTTGGTTTCAATAAAGCTTTCAACTCAATTTGGCATGAGGGTCTGCTATAAAAATTGATGGAAAGTGGTGTTGGGGGGAAAACATACGACATTATAAAATCCATGTATGCAAATAAGTGTGCAGTTAAAATTGGCAAAAAACACACACATTTCTTTCCACAGGGCCGTGGGGTGAGACAGGGATGCAGTTTAAGCCCCACCCTCTTCAACATATATATCAACGAATTGGCGAGGGCACTAGAACAGTCTGCAGCACCCGGCCTCACCCTACTAGAATCTGAAGTCAAATGTTTACTGTTTGCTGATGATCTGGTGCTTCTGGCCCCAACCAAGGAGGGCCTACAGCAGCACCTAGATCTTCTGCACAGATTCTGTCAGACCTGGGCCCTGACAGTAAATCTCAGTAAGACAAAAATAATGGTGTTCCAAAAAAGGTCAATTTGCCAGGACCACAAATACAAATTCCATCTAGACACTGTTGCCCTAGAGCACACAAAAAACTATACATACCTCGGCCTAAACATCAGCGCCACAGGTAACTTCCACAAAGCTGTGAACGATCTGAGAGACAAGGCAAGAAGGGCCTTCTACGCCATCAAAAGGAACATAAAATTTGACATACCAATACTTGAATCAGTTATAGAACCCATTGCCCTTCATGGTTGTGAGGGCTGGGGTCCACTCACCAACCAAGAATTCACAAAATGGGACAAACACCAAATTGAGACTCTACATGCAGAATTCTGCAAAAACATTCTCAATGTACAACGTAAAACACCAAATAATGCATGCAGAGTAGAATTAGGCCGAAACCTGCTAATTATCAAAATCCTGAAAAGAGACGTTAAATTCTACAACCACCTAAAAGGAAGCGATTTCCAAACCTTCCATAACGAAGCAATCATCTACAGAGAGATGAATCTGGAGAAGAGTCCCCTTAGCAAGCTGTTCCTGGTTCACAAACACAAACAGACCCCACAGAGCCCCAGGACAGCAACACAATTAGACCCAACCAAATCATGAGAAAACAAATAGATAATTACTTGACATATTCGAAAGACTTAACAAATAAACAGAGCACACTAGAATGCTATTTGGCCCTAAACAGAGAGTACACAGTGGCAGTATACCTGACCACTGTGACTGACCCAAAATTAAGGAAATCTTTGACTATGTACAGACTCAGTGAGCATAGCCTTGCTGTTGAGAAAGGCCGCTGTAGGCAGACCTGGCTCTCAAGAGAAGACAGGCTATGTGCACACTGCCCACAAAATGAGGTGGAAACTGAGCTGCACTTCCTAACCTCCTGCCAAATGTATGACCATATTAGAGACACATATTTCCCTCAGATTACACAGATCCACAAAGAATTCGAAAACAAACCCAATTTTGATAAACTCCCATATCTATTGGGTGAAATACCACAGTGTGCCATCACAGCAGCAAGATTTGTGACCTGTTGCCACAAGAAAAGGGCAAACAGTGAAGAACAACCACTATTGTAAATACAACCCATATTTATGTTAATTTATTTTCCCTTTTGTAACTATTTGCACGTCGTTACAACACTGTATATAGAGATAATATGACATTTGAAATGTCTCTATTATTTTGGAACTTGTTTATTTCAATTTTGTTTATCCATTTCACTTGCTT
>NC_139991.1:77294791-77322291 GCF_964263955.1 Coregonus lavaretus
TCTCTCTCTTTCTCTCTCTCTCTCCTCCCTCTTGTTTTATGTCCCTCAGCTACACATCAATAATTCACTCTGGAGCATGCTCAGTCCTGTCTCTCTCTCTCCTCCCCCTGGAGCATGCTCAGTCCTGTCATCATGCCTTTGTTTAGACCTCTTAGTTTAGTCAGGTTTAGTGTTAGGGTAGTTAGGGTGGTTAGGGTAGTTAGGGTTAGGGTAGTTAGGGTAGTTAGGGTTAGGGTAGTTAGGGTAGTTAGGGTTAGGGTAGTTAGGGTAGTTAGGGTTAGGGTTAGGGTAGTTAGGGTTAGTGTTAGGGTAGTTAGGGTTAGGGTAGTTAGGGTAGTTAGGGTTAGGGTTAGGGTAGTTAGGGTTAGGGTAGTTAGGGTTAGGGTAGTTAGGGTTAGGGTTAGGGTAGTTAGGGTTAGTGTTAGGGTAGTTAGGATAGTTAGGGTTAGGGTTAGGGTAGTTAGGGTTTAGGGTAGTAGTTAGGGTTAGGGTAGTTAGGGTTAGGGTTAGGGTAGTTAGGGTTAGTGTTAGGGTTAGGGTTAGTTTAGTCAGGTTTAGTGTTAGGGTAGTTAGGGTTAGTGTACTCAGGGTTAGTTTAGTCAGGGTTAGGGTTAGTGTAGTCATGGTTATTATAGTCAAAGTTGGGGTTAGTGTAGTCAGGATTAGTGTAGTCAGGGAGGGGTTAGTGTAGTCAGGGTTAGGATGGTTAGGGTTAGTGTAGTCAGGGTTAGTGTAGTTAGGGTTAGTGTAGTTAGGGTTAGTGTAGTTAGGGTTAGTGTAGTTAGGGTTAGTGTAGTCAGGGTTAGTGTAGTTAGGGTTAGTGTAGTCAGGGTTAGTGTAGTTAGGGTTAGTGTAGTCAGGGTTAGTGTAGTTAGGGTTAGTGTAGTCAGGGTTAGTGTAGTTAGGGTTAGTGTAGTCAGGGTTAGTGTAATCAGGGTTAGTAGGGTTAGGGTTAGTGTAGTTAGGGTTAGTGTAGTTAGGGTTAGTGTAGTCAGGGTTAGTGTAGTTAGGGTTAGTGTAGTCAGGGTTAGTATGGTTAGGGTTAGTGTAGTTAGGGTTAGTGTAGTTAGGGTTAGTGTAGTCAGGGTTACAGTAGTCAGGGTTACAGTAGTCAGGGTTACAGTAGTCAGGGTTACAGTAGTCAGAGTTAGGATAGTCAGGGTTTGGGTAGATATGCTGTCTTTATTAGCATCATAAAAGCTGATATAGTATTTCAACCACATTTAATATGCATCCAAGCCGAACTGAAACATGTTGGGCTGTTTTCATTTCTTTACAACCGGTCAAACTGATTTTGCACAGTTTGCACAGAAAATCTTTCCAGTTTTTTGCTTTGTTATTGCATTTTCTCCCCGGTCCCTAAACATCTTTGCTCTGTGAAAGAAGCAGAGATGACAGAGAAAACTTTACCGATGTCATCTGATGTCAACTAGATTGAAGCATTTATTCTATTGATTTATGACATCATTCTGGTGATCAAGGGTTTATGTAGTCTTCTAGGGCAACATATAATGACAGAAGAGAAGCTGCATGTATCTAATTATATAGACAAGTAGACTAACAAATAGTCAACCAACATGTTGTAAATTATAAACAGAAACATATCTAAATCAGGCCAGAAATATCCTGCACCCCGTAAAAAAATAATTCTGCCGTCTCTGACTAGCCTACAGTGCATTTTCTATATTAGCTGCAATATGTACGTCCCATGTACAGTGGGGAGAACCAGTATTTGATACACTGCCGATTTTGCAGGTTTTCCTACTTACAAAGCTGTAGAGGTCTGTAATTTTTATCATAGGTACACTTCAACTGTGAGAGACGGAATCTAAAACAAAAATCCAGAAAATCACATTGTATGATTTTAAAGTAATTAATTTGCATTTTATTGCATGACTTAAGTATTTGATCACCTACCAACCAGTAAGAATTCCATCTCTCACAGACCTGTTAGTTTTTCTTTAAGAAGCCCTCCTGTTCTCCACTCATTACCTGTATTAACTGCACCTGTTTGAACGCGTTACCTGTATAAAAGACACCTGTCCACACACTCAATCAAACAGACTCCGTCCCATATATATGGTAACGATCAGAATCCACTTAGCCTATTATTATATGGCACATTAATTTATTTTCTTCCGCGTGCAGGGTCCAACATTAACGATGGCCCAGACCAGTAAAAACATGTTGGGCCAGTGGATCTCGTCAGTCACTGGCCCTTGACATTAACTTTTCAAATGTGTTTTTTGTATCACAGTTCAACATTTACCTGCTCTGTCGTAGTCTATTATTAAAAAATATTAGTGCAGAATAATTAGTGCTTTTTGAGGTCGGTTTCGGTTCGATTATTAAAAAATCGGTTGATTTCTTAGACATTAAATGCACTATGCATTATGTGGGTTGAATGCTGTAACAACACAGAATACAACAATTAATACAAGTCTCATGATGGTAGTGACTGTCCATTACTGCTTATCACTTATTAACCATCATTTATTCACATTACTTTACTAACATATTTGTTTTATTTATTTATCTTATTATTTCATTCCAAGTCATCATCTCATCTCTATAGAGCTGCTGTCTGACAAAATCACTATTTTAGTAGTTCTTCAAAGTAAATATGGCATACTTTTGTGTTTCCCAAACTCGGTCCTCGGGACCCCAAGGGGTGCACGTTTTGGTTTTTGCCCCTTTCACTACACACCTGATTCAAATAATTAAAGCTTGATGATTAGTTGATCATTTAAATCAGGTGTGTAGTGCTAGGGCAAAAAACCAAAACGTGCACCCCTTTGGGGTCCAGAGGACCGAGTTTGGGAAACTCTGCACTAGATCATGTATTGTAGAGAATCATTGAAGCTGGTGCACAAAACCTAAAGTAAAAGAAGCAAAAACAAAACTTAAGAATGAGAAGCATAGAAATAGCACTCATAGAACAGATTTACCTCTTCTTAGACTTGCTCTCAATGACAATGACAGATCTATAACTCACATTTCTATGTGAATTTGGTTGCGTCGCCCCCAAAAATACATATTGCAGCTTTAATAGAAAGTGTGCCAACCTCTAGGCCCCAATGCATTTAATAACTACACCATGTCCGGGCCAGTAGAAATTCTGTTCGGGCCAGTAGAAAAAAGTTAACGTTGGACCCTGGCGTGTTTCATATGCAGCCACGGATTGGTAGCGGATAGGCTATTTACTGTGCTTTGATTGACGAACAGCAAGCTTGACTAGTTTACAAAAGGTGTCGAACTGAATTAAGTCGATCTCATATCCTTGCCATTCCTAGATCATACAACGTAGATATAACAGTGCATTCCGGAAAGTATTCATACCCCTTCCCTTTTTCCACATTTTGTTTCGTTTTAGCCTTATTCTAAAATGGATTAAATAAATAAAAATCCTCATCAATCTACACACAATACCCCATAATGACAAAGTGAAAACAGGTTTTTAGAAATGTTTGCAAATGTATTACAAATACAAAACATACCTTAATTACATAAGTATTCAGACCCTTTGCTTTGAGACTCGAAATTTAGCTCAGGTGCATCCTGTTTCCATTGATCATCCTTGAGATGTTTCTACAACTTGATTGGAGTCCACCAGGGGTAAATTCAATTGAGTGGACATGATTTGGAAAGGCACACACCTGTCTATATAAGGTCCCACAGTTGACAGTGCATGTCAGAACAAAAACCAAGCCATGAGGTCGAAGGAATTGTCCGCAGAGCTCCGAGACAGGATTGTATCGAGGCACAGATCTGGGGAAGGGACCCAAAACATTTCTGCAGCATTGAAGGTCCCCAAGAACACAGTGGCCTCCATCATTCTTAAATGGAAGAAGTTAGGAGCCACCAAGACTCTTCCTAGGAGGGAGCTAATAGCTGGACTGTCAGTATACACAGGGAATGTCTGGGTTCCTCTAATGTCCATCAAGAGTAAAAGGAGTTCTTGATGCATTGAAGGATTGCTCTCTGTTTTTTTGTTGTTGCAATAATGACATTTACATTACATTTTATTCATTTATAAGACACTCTTATCCAGAGCGACTTACAGTTAGTGAGTGCATACATTTTTCATACTGGCCCCCCATGGGAATCAAACCCACAACCCTGGCGTTGCAAGCGCCATGCTCTACCAACTGAGCTAATGACTGAAGCTTACGCTCGTCATAGCATAGGATACCTTTGCCAGAGACTCAGAATATACAGTACCCTAGTAACATTCGTTTAGTTTTGATATTATGTCTGATAATCTTTACATGTCCTCTGTGTTTTGTTGTTCCGAATATGAGGTAGAATCTCTCCAGCAGCACTCTGCAGCAGACCCATCTGACCTAGAGTTAATGAACTGTAGCATCCACATCATCCTCCTCCTCCCATACTTCAGGAAAAACAAATATCTGCCGTTTCATGACCATTGTCTAATCTGTTTTAGGAACTGTATGCAGCAGTAAACTAACATTACGTAATTTACAACTACCTCCTCTGTTCTGCTTACAAACACACTTAAAGATGCACTATGCAGAAATCGCTCCGCCATTTCCTGGTTGCTAAAATTCTAATAGTTCGCCTAATTTCAGTTAATGTGACAAAACAAGCAAGTATAGTGTGGAGAATCATTGTACCATCTAAACCGCTGTGAAATATACAGTATTTTCCATAACCAAAAAAGATTGTATTTTCAGCTGTTTGAAGCTGGTGTACAAAACTGAAAGTAAAAGACGCAAAAACTAAACTTAAGAACAGGAAGCATAGAAATAGCCCACATAGAACAGATCTACCGCTTCTTAGACCTGCTTTCAATGAGAATGACAGATCTATAATTAACATTTCTATGTGAATTTAGTCAGGTTGCCCAAAAAGTTACATATTGCAGCTTTAATGTTCTAAGTTCATAACTCTGATGAAAAGAAAATATCCAGATGACCATCCATGGAGAAGTAACTTGTTCCATGGAGAAGTTGTTTTGTTGTGGTGAACAGACTCTACTGCATCACATCCACACACAGTGCTAGTTGGGTTGATGTAGTGGGTGTACATCCTGAGAGAGAGAGAGAGCTACTCTCTCTAAACACATGTTAAGGACTACCTCTGTTACTGGATCATTTTGTTCTGCTCTGTTCTGCTCTGCTCTGTTCTGCTCTGTTCTGCTCTGCTCTGTTCTGCTCTGTTCTGGTCTGCTCTGTTCTGCTCTGTTCTGCTCTGTTCTGCTCTGCTCTGTTCTGCTCTGCTCTGTTCTGGTCTGCTCTGCTCTGTTCTGCTCTGCTCTGTTCTGGTCTGCTCTGCTCTGTTCTGCTCTGCTCTGTTCTGCTCTGCTCTGTTCTGCTCTGTTCTGCTCTGCTCTGGTCTGCTCTGTTCTGGTCTCGGGACAGAGGACTATAAGGTCTGCGTTCTCTATTCCAGTTCACTTGTCAGCCCAACCATTTACTAAAAATGCTAGATAACTGCTTTGTTAGTTCAGTGAGATATCCATCTGCCACTTACAGTGTTATGAAGATCCAGAATTATTGGGCCTCTCTCTCTCTCTGTGTTTTGCCTAAGATACTGTGTTATGGCTCACAGAATGATGAAGATACTGTGTTATGGCTCACAGAGTGATGAAGATACTGTGTTATGGCTCACAGAGTGATTAAGATACTGTGTTATGGCTCACAGAGTGATGAAGATACTGTGTTATGGCTCACAGAGTGATGAAGATACGGTGTTATGGCTCACAGAGTGATTTAAGATACTGTGTTAAGGCTCACAGCATGATGATTATTGGCGGTCTGTGTTTGGTTTCCCACCATACTGTCCACAGGACCAGGGATTCTTCCACTCTCTCCTGTTGGCTGCTACACACAGCAACACGGACCAGAAACCTACACTGCTTTGATCCTCTTAGCCTGTCCTGTGTTGATGGTTGATGGCTTATCTGGCTATATTTAGAAAGCTCCATGGTGTTGGTAGAGGCTGTATTAACCTGTGTGTGGTACTGTGGACATGTGACCTACAGTGGGGAGAACAAGTATTTGATACACTGCCTATTTTGCAGGTTTTCCTACTTACAAAGCATGTAGAGGTCTGTAATTTTTATCATAGGTACACTTCAACTGTGAGAGACGGAATCTAAAACAAAAATCCAGAAAATCACATTGTATGATTATTAAGTAATTAATTTGCATTTTATTGCATGACATAAGTATTTCATCACCTACCAACCAGTAACAATTCCGGCTCTCACAGACCTGTTAGTTTTTCTTTAAGAAGCCCTCCTGTTCTCCACTCATTACCTGTATTAACTGCACCTGTTTGAACTCGTTACCTGTATAAAAGACACCTGTCCACACTCTCAATCAAACAGACTCCAACCTCTCCACAATGGCCAAGACCAGAGAGCTGTGTAAGGACATCAGGGATAAAATTGTAGACCTGCAATAGGCAAGCAGCTTGGTGAGAAGGCAACAACTGTTGGCACAATTATTAGAAAATTTAAGAAGTTCAATATGACGGTCAATCACCCTCGGTCTGGGGCTCCTTGCAAGATCTCACCTCATGGGGCATCAATGATCACGAGGAAGGTGAGGGATCAGCCCAGAACTACACGGCAGGACCTGGTCAATGACCTGAAGAGAGCTGGGACCACAGTCTCAAAGAAAACCATTAGTAACACACTACGCCGTCATGGATTAAAATCCTGCAGCGCACGCAAGGTCCCCCTGCTCAAGCCAGCGCATGTCAAGGCCCGTCTGAAGTTTGCCAATGACCATCTGGATGATCCAGAGGAGGAATGGGAGAAGGTCATGTGGTCTGATGAGACAAAAAATAGAGCTTTTTGTTCTAAACTCCACACGCCGTGTTTGGAGGAAGAAGAAGGATGAGTACAACCCCAAGAACACCATCCCAACCGTGAAGCATGGAGGTGGAAACATCATTCTTTGGGGATGCATTTCTGCAAAGGGGACAGGACGACTGCACCGTATTGAGGGGAGGATGGATGGGGCCATGTATCGCGAGATCTTGGCCAGCAACCTCCTTCCCTCAGTAAGAGCATTGAAGATGGGTCATGGCTGGGTCTTCCAGCATGACAACGACCCGACACACACAGCCAGGGCAACTAAGGAGTGGCTCCGTAGGAAGCATCTCAAGGTCCTGGAGTGGCCTAGCCAGTCTCCAGACCTGAACCCAAAAGAACATCTTTGGAGGGAGCTGAAAGTCCGTATTGCCCAGCGACAGCCCCGAAACCTGAAGGATCTGGAGAAGGTCTGTATGGAGGAGTGGGCCAAAATCCCTGCTGCAGTGTGTGCAAACCTGGTCAAGACCTACAGGAAACGTATGATCTCTGTAATTGCAAACATTTCTGTACCAAATATTAAGTTCTGCTTTTCTGATGTATCAAATACTTATGTCATGCAATAAAATGAAAAATTAATTACTTAAAAATCATACAATGTGATTTTCTGGATTTTTTTTTCTTCTGGATTTCCAGCTATTCCCATTTCCCCTCATCTACAGTGAGCGCCAGAAGTACTGGGACAGTGACACATTGTTGTTGTTTTGGCTCTGTACTCCAGCACTTGGGATTTGAAATGATACAATGACTATGAGGTTAAAGTGCAGTATTTGGTCCCATATTCCTAGCACGCAATGATTCCATCAAGCTTGCTGTTTGTTTTGGTTGTGTTTCAGATTATTTTGTGCCCAATAGAAATTATTGGTAAATAATGTATTGTGTCATTTTTGAGTCACTTTTATTGTAAATAAGAATAGAATGTTTCTAAACACTTCTACATTAATGTGGATGCTACCATGGTTACGGATAATCCTGAATGAATCGTGAATAATGATGAATGAGTAAGTTAGAGGCATAAATATCATACCCCCCATAAAATGCTAACCTCCCCTGTTATTGTAATGGTGAGAGGTTAGCACGTCTTGGGGGTTTGTGTGTGTCTAACTGTTCACCCGATATGAATGAAAATACCCTCAAATTAAAGCTGACTGTCTGCACTTTAACCTCATAGTCATTGTATCATTTCAAATCCCAAAGTGCTGGAGTACAGAGTCAAAACAAACAAAAAAATGTGTCACTGTCCCAATACTTTTGGTGCTCACTGTAGTTGGAGTCAGATCAATGAGTTAGAGCCATCTCGTCTGGGTCATAGGTCAAGTAGAGGATGTCTGCTCTGTCACCCTTGACTGATTGTAAATGTGTAACAAGCAGCCTCTTCCCCTCTGTGATCACCTTGCCCCAGTCAGTATTGACCTGCTAGTTAGTATTGGATTACCGATAACGTGTCCGGCTGCAGACAGACCTCTCTCCTGCTGTACAGTTTCCTGTATTCTCTCCAAGGGTCCTGACAGAGATCTCAGATCCTAAACCCTCACTGGAAAACATCTATCGATCCACTCCTCGCAGTGGATCTATCCTTGGATCCACACACACACAGACAGAGATCCATGCTGGATCCACACACACAGACAGAGATCCATGCTGGATCCACACACACAGACAGAGATCCATGCTGGATCCACACACACAGACAGAGATCCATGCTGGATCCACACACACAGACAGAGATCCATGCTGGATCCACACACACAGACAGAGATCCATGCTGGATCCACACACACAGACAGAGATCCATGCTGGATCCACACACACGTGGGCCCGTATCCACAAAGCGTCTCAGAGTAGACCATTGGTGGTAAGTGCTGAGAATAGAGGCATTTTACTCTGATGGGTCAAAATAAAAGCTTTGCATGAAGCCTCTTTAGTCATAACAACCATTTAGTGGTCCTCTGTAGCTCAGCTGGTAGAGCACGGCGCTTGCAACGCCAAGGTAGTGGGTTCGATCCCCGGGACCACCCATACACAAAAAAAATAATGTATAATGTATGCACGCATGACTGTAAGTCGCTTTGGATAAAAGCGTCTGCTAAATGGCATATTATTATTATTATTATTATAAGAGTCCCACCTAGTGGACAGGTATTTAGGACACCTCATGAGCTGACCTCACCAGTTAACAGTTACCAGCAGGTGTCTTGATAATAGAAACATGCAGTGAGTCAGTGGTTCCTGCGCCACATGCAATTGCTTTGGAGTTGTTAAAAGAATGTTTTGATATTTCTATATGATCAATCCATAAATAATCTAGACCTACATGTAACAGTGTCTCTTGCGCTTTTGACAATGATTTCACGAGGCCTATTTCACTTATATATATGCCTGAATACTTACAGCCACCAGGGGAATAAATAAACACGGGGAGGGCATTCCAGCCGCAGGGTGCAGGCGTTTCATTCTTTGTTCCCCCACCCTCCCCCCTCCCTCCCCCCTCCCTCCCTCCTTCCTCCTTCCCTCCCTGCCCATCCCCTCTCCTCCCCTTCTCTTTCCCCCTTCCAGTGTCTCTCCCTCAACTCCTCACCTCTCTCTAGCTGGGGCGTATAGGGGCAAGTGGAGGCAGGCTGACAGAGGTAACAACAACCAGAAAGAGTTATGGTGGCAACCAGGCCAGGAGAATTGGAGGTTGTTATGGTGGTAACCAGGCCAGGGGAATGGGAGGTTGTTATGGTGGTAACCAGGCCAGGGGAATGGGAGGTTGCTATGGTGGTAACCAGGCCAGGGGAATGGGAGGTTGTTATGGTGGTAACCAGGCCAGGGGAATGGGAGGTTGTTATGGTGGTAACCAGGCCAGGGGAATGGGAGGTTGTTATGGTGGCAACCAGGCCAGGGGAATGGGAGGTTGTTATGGTGGTAACCAGGCCAGGGGAATGGGAGGTTGTTATGGTGGCAACCAGGCCAGGGGAATGGGAGGTTGTTATGGTGGAAACCAGGCCAGGGGAATGGGAGGTTGTTATGGTGGAAACCAGGCCAGGAGAATGGGAGGTTGTTATGGTGGTAACCAGGCCAGGGGAATGGGAGGTTGTTATGGTGGTAAGGCTCTGCTATGTAGATAGGGCTGTGCTGTGTAGATAGGGCTCTGCTGTGTAGATAGGGCTGTGCTGTGTAGATAGGGCTGTGCTGTGTAGATAGGGCTGTGCTGTGTAGATAGGGATGTGCTGTGTAGATAGGGCTCTGCTGTGTAGATAGGGCTGTGCTGTGTAGATAGGGCTGTGCTGTGTAGATAGGGCTGTGCTGTGTAGATAGGGCTGTGCTGTGTAGATAGGGCTGTGCTGTGTAGATAGGGCTCTGCTGTGTAGATAGGGCTGTGCTGTGTAGATAGGGCTGTGCTGTGTAGATAGGGCTCTTAGGTTAAGTCTGCATGTCCATTTTCTTTTCTACAAATACCAACGTTGTATGATAATGTGTTGCCTCTCAGGTAACCAGTAGTTTTGGGTTAGCCAGTAGTCTAATCATCCAGTGGGTTGTGATATGTGTCTGCAGGCTGAACCTGTTATCACTGCGTGGTGGAAGACACTCACCCTATAATTGGCTTGGTCGAAGTGGCATTTTCCACCAAACACAGTCAGTCTAGCAGACAATGAAAGGTTACTGATAGCAACAAGATATACAGTAAAAGGTAAACTAAAGCATCTGGTTCTACCTAGATCAGATTGTGTATCTGTCATCTGTTCTGCCTGCCATTTAGATTGTCCTATAATCTGAGGTCTGGTTGTATTGACCTTGACTAACTTGTCCCTGTATGTGTCCAATGCTGGGGACAAAGCAAATGTCCATGTTGTGATCAATAAAGTTTATTCAATTCAATTATAGCTACGAACTCAGGATACAGGCTGGTGTGGTACTAGTAGCTGGCATGTCATTGGATCACACTTTGAGATGACTTGACCCACACTCTCGTGTTCTCCATAACATTATAGAGTACAGTTGTATTGCTACCAGAGTGGGATACAGAAAGTAGAGTGGAGTGGCATGTCATTGGATCACACAACTCTACAGCCTCTGTTGGTCTCTATACAGTAGACTACAGCCTCTGTTGGTCTCCAGACAGTAGACTACAGCCTCTGTTGGTCTCCAGACAGTAGACTACAGCCTCTGTTGGTCTCCAGACAGTAGACTACAGCCTCTGTTGGTCTCCAGACAGTAGACTACAGCCTCTGTTGGTCTCTATACAGTAGACTACAGCCTCTGTTGGTCTCCAGACAGTAGACTACAGCCTCTGTTGGTCTCCAGACAGTAGACTACAGCCTCTGTTGGGCTCTATACAGTAGACTACAGCCTCTGTTGGTCTCTATACAGTAGACTACAGCCTCTGTTGGTCTCCAGACAGTAGACTACAGCCTCTGTTGGTCTCCAGACAGTAGACTACAGCCTCTGTTGGTCTCCAGACAGTAGACTACAGCCTCTGTTGGTCTCTATACAGTAGACTACAGCCTCTGTTGGTCTCCAGACAGTAGACTACAGCCTCTGTTGGTCTCCAGACCTACACAGCACATTTAAAATATGTACAGATGAGAACAGTCTACAGTATGTAACTCTCTCGTTTAACGAACCCACAAAAAACCACAAGGACCCGCAGGAGAACAACAGGGAGAGTGGACGGGGATTCATGTTTGAACTGCCGGGAGATCCCCTCTGCCTGGTAGCTTCGCTTAAGAAGTATCTGTCCCTCCTTCCCTCCGACGCCCCGGCATTGTACCTCCACCCGAAACGGAACGCGGTGAAAGGAGACATATGGTATGTAACTGTTAGCTAGCTAAATCAAATTTACCCTGACAATATAACCGGTAGCTATGTAGGCCTAACTATTAGCTAACATTATTAATGTAAGCTAGCTAGCCTATAGGGAGGAGGTCAGAGACCTGGCCGTGTGGTGCCAGGAT
Source organism: Coregonus lavaretus (assembly GCF_964263955.1). Lineage (NCBI taxonomy): Eukaryota > Metazoa > Chordata > Actinopteri > Salmoniformes > Salmonidae > Coregonus > Coregonus lavaretus. The sequence continues at coordinate 77,306,570 of NC_139991.1, forward strand.
AACAACCTTTCCCTCAACGTGGTCAGGACAAAGGAGCTGATTGTGGACTACAGGGAAAAAAAAGAGGACTGAGCACGACCCCATTCTCATCGACGGGGCTGTAGTGGAACAGGTTGAGAGCTTCAAGTTCCTTGGTGTCCACATCACCAACAAACTAACATGGTCCAAGCACACCAAGACAGACGTGAAGAGGGCACGACAAAGCCTATTCCCCTTCAGGAAACGGAAAAGATTTGGCATGGGTCCTCAGATCCTCAAAAAGTTATACAGCTGCACCATCGAGAGCATCCTGACTGGTTGCATCACTGCCTGGTATGGCAACTGCTCGGCATCCGACCGCAAGGCACTACAGAGAGTAGTGCGTACGGCCCAGTACATCACTGGGGCCAAGCTTCCTGCCATCCAGGACCTCTATATCAGGCGGTGTCAGAGGAAGGCCCTAAAAATTGTCAAAGACTCCAGCCACTCAGGTCATAGACTGTTCTCTCTGCTACCGCACAGTAAGCGGTCTAGGTCCAAAAGGCTTCTTAACAGCTTCTACCCCCAAGCCATAAGACTTCTGAACAGCTAATCATAGCTACCCAGACTATTTGCACTGCCCCCCCCACCCCACCCCACCCCATCCCAAGCCATAAGACTCCTGAACAGCTAATCATGGCTACCCGGACTATTTGCACCACCCCACCCCACCCCACCCCATCCTCCTCTTTTACGCTGCTGCTACTCTGTTAATTATTTATGAATAGTCACTTTAACTCTACCCACATGTACATATTACCTCAATTACCTCGACTAACCGGTGCCCCCGCACATTGACTCTGCACCGGTACCCCACTGTATATAGCCTCCGTACTGTTATTTTATTTATTTTTTTTATTTTACTGCTGCTCTTTAATTATTTGCTCTTTTCAATTTTTTACTTAACACTTTTTTTTTTTTTTTTTTACTGCATTGTTGGTTAAGGGCTTGTAAGTAAGCATTTCACACCTGTTGTATTCGGCGCATGTGGCAAATACATTTTGATTTGATTTACACCAGATATAACAGACTGACCCTAGCCCCCCGGCACATAGACTATTGCAGCATAGATACAGGAGATTGAGAAAGGGGTGGGTTGGGTGACTCCGTGGCCCCGTCTGACGATACCCCCAGACAGGGCCAACCAGGCAGGATATAACCCCACCCACTTTGCCAAAGCACAGCCCCCACACCACTAGAGGGAAATAAACAGACCACCAACTTACTACCCTGAGACAAGGCTGAGTATAGCCCACAAAGATCTCCTCCACCGCACGAGCCCAAGGGGGTGCAAAGCCGGACAGGAAGATCATGTTAGTGACTCAACCCACTCAAGTGACGCACCACTCCTAGGGATGGCATGGAAGAGCACTAGTAAGCCAGTGACTCAGCCTCCGTAATAGGGTCAGAGGCAGAGAATCCCAATGGAGAGTGTGGAGCCGGCCAGGCAGAGACAGCAAGGGCGGTTCGTCTCTCCAGTGCCTTGCCGTTCACCTTCACACCCCTGGGCCAGACTACACTCAATCACAGGACCTACTGAAGAGATGAGTCTTCAGTAAAGACTTAAAGGTTGAGACAGAGTCTGCGTCTCTCACATGGATAGGCAGACCATTCCTTAAAAATGGAGCTCTACATTTTACATTTTAGTCATTTAGAGCGACTTACAGTTAGTGAGTACATACATGTTTTTTGTTTTTTTCATACTGGCCCCCCGTGGGAATCGAACCCACAACCCTGGCGTTGCAAGCGCCATGCTCTACCAACTGAGAAAGCCCTGCCTCCAGCTGTTTGTTTAGAAATTCTAAGAACATTAAGGAGGCCTGCATCTTGTAGGTATGTATGGCAGGACCAAATCAGAGAGATAGGTAGGAGCAAGCCCATGTAATGATTTGTAGGTTAGCAGTACAACCTTGAAATCAGCCCTAGCCTTAACAGGAAGCTAGCACTGGAGGAATATGATCAAATATTTGGGTTCTAGTCAGGATTCTAGCAGCCGTGTTTAGCACTAACTGAAGTTTATTTAGTGGTTAATCTGGGTAGCCGGATAGTAGAGCATTGCAGTAGTCTAATCTAGAATTGACAAAAGCATGGATTAGCTTTTCTGCATCGTATTTGGACAAAACTTTTCAGATTTTTGCAATGTTACGAAGATGGAAAAAAGCTGTCCTTTAAATATTCTTGATATGTTCGTCAAAAGAGACATCAGGGTCCAGAGTAACGCTGAGGTCCTTCACAGTTTTATTTGAGACGACTGTACAACCATCAAGATTAATTGTCAGATCCAAGAGCAGATCTCTTTGTTTCTTGGGACCGAGAACTAGCATCTCTGTTTTGTCCGAGTTTAAAAGTAAAACATTTCCCACCATCCTCTTCCTTATGTCTGAAACACAGGCTTGCACGGTAGGCAATTTCACCATGTTTCATCGAAATGTACAGCTGTGTGTCGTCCGCATAGTAGTGAAAGTTGACATTGTGTTTCCGAATGACATCACCAAGAGGTAGAATATATAGTGAAAACAATAGTGGTCCTAAAACAGAACCTTGAGGGACGCCGAAACTTACAATTGATTTGTCAGAGGACAAACCATCCACAGAGACGATCTGATATCTTTCCGACAGATAAGATCTAAACCAGGCAAGAACTTGTCTGTGTAGACCAATTAAGGTTTCTAATCTCTCCAAAATAATGTGGTGATCGATGGTGTCAAAAGCAGCGCTAAGGTCTAAGAGCACGAGAACAGATGCAGAGCCTTGGTCTGATGCCATTAAAAGGTCATTTACGACATTCACGAGTGCGGTCTCAGTGCTATGATGGGGTCTAAAACCAGACTGAAGCATTTCGTATACATTATTTGTCTTCAGGAAGGCAGTGAGTTGCTGTGCAACAGCTTTTTCAAAAATGTTTGAGAGGAATGGGAGATTCGATATAGGCCGATAGTTTTTTACATTTTCCGGGTCAAGGTTTGGCTTTTTCAAGAGAGGCTTTATTACTGCCACTTTTAGTGAGTTTGGTACACATCCAGTGGATAGGGAGCCATTTATTATGTTCAACATAGGAGGGCCAAGCACAGGAAGTAGCTCTTTCAGTAGTTTAGTTGGAATAGGGTCCAGTATGCAGCTTGACGGTTTAGAGGCCATTACTATTTTCATGAATGTGTCAAGAGATACAGGATTTAAAAACTTGAGTGTCTCTATTGATCCCAGGTCCTGGCAGTTCTGTGCAGACTCAGGACAACTGAGCTTTGGAGAAATACGCAGATTCAAAGTGGAGTCTGTAATTTGCTTTCTAATGATCATGATCTTTTCATTGAAGAAGTTCATGAATTTATCACCGCTGAAGTGAAAGCTATCCTCTCTTGTTGAATGCTGCTTTTTAGTTAGCTTCGAAACAGTATTCAAAATAAATGTTGGATTGTTCTTATTCTCCTCAATTAGGTTGGAAAGATAGGATGATCGAGCAGCAGTGAGGGCTCTTCGATATTGCACGGTACTGTCTTTCCAAGCTAGTCGGAAGACTTCCAGTTTGGTGGAGCGCCATTTCCATTCCAATTTTCTGGAAGCTTGCTTCAGGGCTCGGGTATTTTCTGTATACCAGGGAGCAAATTTCTTGTGACAAATGTTTTTAGTTTTTAGGGGTGTGACTGCATCTAGGGTATTACGCAAGGTTAAATTAAGATCCTCAGTTAGGTGGTAAAGCGATTTTTGTACGCCAACGTCCTTGGGTAGGTGGAGGGAGTCTGGAAGGGAATCTGGGAATCTTTTGGTTGTCCGAGAATTTATAGCACAGCTTTTGATGAGCCTTGGTTGCGGTCTGAGCAGATTGCTATTGTTTTTGTTTTGATTTGTAATAAAAAATGGTCGTCCGATAGTCCAGGGTTATGAGGAAAAACATTTAGATCCACAATATTTATTCCACGGGACAAAACTAGATCCAGGGTATGACTGTGGCAATGAGTAGGTCCGGAGACATGTTGGACAAAACCCACTGAGTCGATGATGGCTCTGAAAGCCTTTTTGAGTGGGTCTGTGGACTTTTCCATGTGAATATTAAAGTCACCAAAAATGTGAATATTATCTGGTCCGATAGGAATTCATTGAACTCAGTGAGGAACTCTGTATACGGCCCAGGAGGCCTGTAAACAGTAGCTATAAAAAGTGATTGAGTGGGCTGCATAGATTTCATTACTAGAAGCTCAAAAGACAAAAACACAGTCTTTTTAATTTTTTGTACATTGAAATTTGCTGTCATAAATGTTAGCAACACCTCAGCCTTTGCGGGATGCGCGGGGGATATGGTCACTAGTGTAACCAGGAGGAGAGGCCTCATTTAACACAGTCAATTCATCAGGCTTGATCCATGTTTCAGTCAGGCCAATCACATCAAGATTATGATCAGTGATTAGTTCATTGACTATGACTGCCTTGGAAGTGAGGGATATAACATTAAGTAACCCTATTTTGAGATGTGCGATAATTACAGGAATGGAGGAGGTCTTTATTCCAGTGAGATTGCTAAGGCGAACACTGCCATGTTTTGTTTTGCTCAACCTAGATTGAGGCACAGACACTGTCTCAATTTGGATAGCTGAGCTGACTACACTGACTGTGCTAGTGGCAGACTCCACTAAGCTGGCAGGTTGGCTAACAGCCTGCTGCCTGGCCTGCACCCTGTCTCATTGGGCTGGCTAACAGCCTGCTGCCTGGCCTGCACCCTGTCTCATTGGGCTGGCTAACAGCCTGCTACCTGGCCTGCACCCTGTCTCATTGTGGAGCTAGAGGAGTTAGAGCCCTGTCTATGTTGGTAGATAAGATGAGAGCACCCCTCCAGCTAGGATGGAGTCCGTCACTCCTCAGCAGGCCAGGCTTGGTCCTGTAGCACCCCTCCAGCTAGGATGGAGTCCATCACCCCTCAGCAGGCCAGGCTTGGTCCTGTAGCACCCCTCCAGCTAGGATGGAGTCCATCACTCCTCAGCAGGCCAGGGTTGGTCCTGTAGCACCCCTCCAGCTAGGATGGAGTCCATCACTCCTCAGCAGGCCAGGCTTGGTCCTGTAGCACCCCTCTAGCTAGGATGGAGTCCGTCACTCCTCAGCAGGCCAGGCTTGGTCCTGTAACACCCCTCCAGCTAGGATGGAGTCCATCACTCCTCAGCAGGCCAGGCTTGGTCCTGTAGCACCCCTCCAGCTAGGATGGAGTCCATCACTCCTCAGCAGGCCAGGCTTGGTCCTGTAGCATCCCTCCAGCTAGGATGGAGTCCATCACTCCTCAGCAGGCCAGGCTTGGTCCTGTAGCACCCCTCCAGCTAGGATGGAGTCCGTCACTCCTCAGCAGGCCAGGCATGGTCCTGTAGCACCCCTCCATCTAGGATGGAGTCCATCACTCCTCAGCAGGCCAGGCTTGGTCCTGTAACACCCCTCCAGCTAGGATGGAGTCCATCACTCCTCAGCAGGCCAGGCTTGGTCCTGTAACACCCCTCCAGCTAGGATGGAGTCCATCACTCCTCAGCAGGCCAGGCTTGGTCCTGTAACACCCCTCCAGCTAGGATGGAGTCCGTCACTCCTCAGCAGGCCAGACTTGGTCCTGTAGCACCCCTCCAGCTAGGATGGAGTCCATCACTCCTCAGCAGGCCAGGCTTGGTCCTGTTTGTGGGTGAGTCCCAGATAGAGGGCCAATTATCTACAAATTCTATCTTTTGGGAGGAGCAGAAAACAGTTTTCAACCAGCAATTGAGTTTTGAGAGACTCCTGTAGAGCTCATCACTCCCCCTAACTGGGAGGGAGCCAGAGACAATTACTGCTGTAGAGCTCATCACTCCCCCTAACTGGGAGGGGGCCAGAGACAATTACTCGATGCCAACACATCTTTCTAGCTGATTTACACGCTGAAACTATGTTGCACTTGGTGATCTCTGACTGTTTCATCCTAACATCGTTGGTGCCGACGTGGATAGCAATATCCCATAACTCTCTACACTCACCAGTTTTTGCCTCAGCCAGCACCATCTTCAGATTAGCCTTTACGTCGGTAGCCTTGCCCCCTGGTAAACAGTGTATGATCGCTGGATGATTATTTTGAAGTCTAATATTGTGGGTAATGGAGTCGCCAATGACTTGGGTTTTCAATTTGTCAGTGCTAATGGTGGGAGTCTTCGGTGGCTCAGACCCCGTAACGGGTGGAGGAGAGACCTGAGAAGGCTCGGCCTCTGACTCCGACTCGTTGCTTAATGGGGAGAACCAGTTGAAAGTTTCTGTCGGCTGAATGAGCGACACCGGTTGAGCATGCCGACAGCATTTCTTTCCAGAAGCCTTGAGAAAATTGTCCGGCTGCGGGGACTGTGCGGGGGGATTTATACTACTATCTGTACTTACTGGTGGCACAGACGCTGTTTCATCCTTTCCTACACTTAAATTGCCCTTGCCTAACGATTGCATCTGAAGCTGGGCTTGCAGCACGGCTATCCTCACCATAAGGCGATAGTTCTCCTGTATATTATGAGCACAGCGACTGCAATTAGATGGCATAATGTTAATGTTACTACTTAGCTTCGGCTGGTGGAGGTCCTGTAGAACCATGTCCAGATAAAGGGTCCTGTAGAACCATGTCCAGATAAAGGGTCCTGTAGAACCATGTCCAGATAAAGGGTCCTGTAGAACCATGTCCAGATAAAGGGTCCTGTAGAACCATGTCCAGATAAAGGGTCCTGTAGAACCATGTCCAGATAAAGGGTCCTGTAGAACCATGTCCAGATAAAGGGTCCTGTAGAACCATGTCCAGATAAAGGGTCCTGTAGAACCATGTCCAGATAAAGGGTCCTTTAGAACCATGTCCAGATAAAGCGTCCGGGGTGAAAAAGTTGAATAAAAAAAAAGTTGAGCGAATAAAAAAACTGACATTGGTAAATGTATTAAAAACCGAAAAGTTTGGCCAGATAGCCTAACAGCCCGGAAGTTGAGGGCTGAGCAGTCAACGTGAAGCTCGATAGGAAAATCTAACTGGCAGTTTTTCTCACTGTTTAAATGGTTTAAATGCCTGCTATTTCTGGAACCAAACCCAGCCATTATGAAGTCTGAGCCCACAGTCTTGCTGATATGGTGCACTACATGACCAAAAGTATGTGGAAATCTGCTCGTCGAACATCTCATTCCAAAATCATGAGCATTAATATGGAGTTGGTCCCCCCTGTGCTGCTGTAACAGCCTCCACTCTTCTGGGAAGGCTTTCCACTAGATGTTGGAACATTGCTGCGGGGACATGCTTCCATTCAGCCACAAGAGCATTAGTGAGGTCGGGCACTGATGTTGGGCGATTAGGCCTTGGCTCGCAGTCGGCGTGCCAATTCATCCCAAAGGTGTTCGATGGGGTTGAGGTCAGGGCTCTGTGCAGGCCAGTCAAGTTCTTCCACACCGATCTCGACAAACCATTTCTGTATGGAACTCGCTTTGTGCACGGGGGCATTGTCATGCTGAAACAGGAAAGGGCCTTCCCCAAACTGTTGCCACATAGTTGGAAGCACAGAATCGTCTAGAATGTCATTGAATGCTGTAGCGTTAAGATTTCCCTTCACTGGAACCAAGGGGCCTAGCCTGAACCATGCAAAACAGCCCCAGACCATTATTCCTCCTCCACCAAATGTTACAGTTGGCACTAAGCATTCGGGCAGGTAGCGTTCTCCTGGCATCCGCCAAACCTTGATTTGTCCGTCAGACTGCCAGATGGTGAAGCGTGATTCATCACTCAAGAGAACGCGTTTCCACTGCTCCAATGGCAGCGAGCCTTACACCACTCCAGCCGACGATTGGCATTGCGCATGGTGATCTTAGGCTGCTCGGCAATTGGAACCCATTTCATGAAGCTCCCGACGGACAGTTATTGTGCTGACATTGCTTCCAGAGGCAGTTTGGAACTCAGTAGTGAGTGTTGCAACTGAGGACAGACCATTTTTACACACTACGCGCTTCAGCACTCGGCGGTCCCGTTCTGTGAGCTTTTGTGGCTTAACACTTCGCAGTTGAGCTGTTGTTGCTCCTAGACATTTTCACTTGACAATAACAGCACTTACAGTTGACCGTGGCAGCTCTAGCAGGGCAGAAATTTGACTAACTTTCTTGTTGGAAAGCTGGCATCCTATGACGGTGCCACGTTGAACGTCACTGAGCTCTTCAGTAAGGCCATTCTACTGACAGTGTTTGTCTATTGAGATTGAATGGCTAGAGGTTGGGCCTGAAAGCTTGTTGGGTTGAAAGGCGGTTGGAACAAGATGGTGCCTCTTTCTTTCTCTGCCCTGCTAAACTGCCAATGGTGTGTTCTGTAACATCTTAGCCAATGGTGTGTTCTGTAACATCTTAGCCAATGGTGTGTTCTGTAACATCTTAGCCAATGGCGTGTTCTGTAACATCTTAGCCAATGGCGTGTTCTGTAACATCTTAGCCAATGGTGTGTTCTGTAACATCTTAGCCAATGGTGTGTTCTGTAACATCTTAGCCAATGGTGTGTTCTGTAACATCTTAGCCAATGGTGTGTTCTGTAACATCTTAGCCAATGGTGTGTTCTGTAACATCTTAGCCAATGGTGTGTTCTGTAACATCTTAGCCAATGGTGTGTTCTGTAACATCTTAGCCAATGGTGTGTTCTGTAACATCTTAGCCAATGGTGTGTTCTGTAACATCTTAGCCAATGACGTGTTCTGTAACATCTTAGCCAATGGCGTGTTCTGTAACATCTTAGCCAATGGTGTGTTCTGTAACATCTTAGCAAATGGTGTGTTCTGTAACATCTTAGCCAATGGCGTGTTCTGTAACATCTTAGCCAATGGCGTGTTCTGTAACATCTTAGCCAATGGCGTGTTCTGTAACATCTTAGCCAATGGCGTGTTCTGTAACATCTTAGCCAATGGCGTGTTCTGTAACATCTTAGCCAATGGCGTGTTCTGTAACATCTTAGCCAATGGCGTGTTCTGTAACATCTTAGCCAATGGTGTGTTCTGTAACATCTTAGCCAATGGTGTGTTCTGTAACATCTTAGCCAATGGCGTGTTCTGTAACATCTTAGCCAATGGCGTGTTCTGTAACATCTTAGCCAATGGCGTGTTCTGTAACATCTTAGCCAATGGCGTGTTCTGTAACATCTTAGCCAATGGCGTGTTCTGTAACATCTTAGCCAATGGCGTGTTCTGTAACATCTTAGCCAATGGCGTGTTCTGTAACATCTTAGCCAATGGCGTGTTCTGTAACATCTTAGCCAATGGCGTGTTCTGTAACATCTTAGCCAATGGCGTGTTCTGTAACATCTTAGCCAATGGCGTGTTCTGTAACATCTTAGCCAATGGCGTGTTCTGTAACATCTTAGCCAATGGCGTGTTCTGTAACATCTTAGCCAATGGCGTGTTCTGTAACATCTTAGCCAATGGCGTGTTCTGTAACATCTTAGCCAATGGCGTGTTCTGTAACATCTTAGCCAATGGCGTGTTCTGTAACATCTTAGCCAATGGCGTGTTCTGTAACATCTTAGCCAATGGCGTGTTCTGTAACATCTTAGCCAATGGCGTGTTCTGTAACATCTTAGCCAATGGCGTGTTCTGTAACATCTTAGCCAATGGCGTGTTCTGTAACATCTTAGCCAATGGCGTGTTCTGTAACATCTTAGCCAATGGCGTGTTCTGTAACATCTTAGCCAATGGCGTGTTCTGTAACATCTTAGCCAATGGCGTGTTCTGTAACATCTTAGCCAATGGCGTGGATTAGAGAGATGGCTGTCTGGGTCTGGATCTGTGTTGTGTTGGAACGCTGAGTGGACTTGGCAGAGTGAGAGCAGAACAGAACCGGCTATAGGAGTTGTAGAACAGAACAGGCTATAGGAGATGTAGAACAGAACAGGCTATAGGAGATGTAGAACAGAACAGGCTATAGGAGTTGTAGAACAGAACCGGCTATAGGAGATGTAGAACAGAACAGGCTATAGGAGTTGTAGAACAGAACCGGCTATAGGAGATGTAGAACAGAACAGGCTATAGGAGATGTAGAACAGAACAGGCTATAGGAGTTGTAGAACAGAACTGGCTATAGGAGATGTAGAACAGAACAGGCTATAGGAGTTGTAGAGCAGAACAGGCTATAGGAGTTGTAGAACAGAACAGAACAGGCTATAGGAGTTGTAGAACAGAACAGGCTATAGGAGATGCAGAACAGAACAGGCTATAGGAGTTGTTGAACAGAACAGGCTATAGGAGATGTAGAACAGAACAGGCTATAGGAGATGTTGAACAGAACAGGCTATTGGAGATGTAGAACAGAACAGGCTATAGGAGATGTAGAACAGAACAGAACAGGCTATAGGAGTTGTAGAACAGAACAGGCTATAGGAGATGTAGAACAGAACAGAACAGGCTATAGGAGTTGTTGAACAGAACAGGCTATAGGAGATGTAGAACAGAACAGGCTATAGGAGATGTTGAACAGAACAGGCTATAGGAGTTGTAGAACAGAACAGAACAGGCTATAGGAGATGTAGAACAGAACAGGCTATAGGAGATGTAGAACAGAACAGGCTATAGGAGTTGTAGAACATAACAGGCTATAGGAGATGTAGAACAGAACAGGCTATAGGAGTTGTAGAACAGAACAGGCTATAGGAGATGTAGAACAGAACAGGCTATAGGAGATGTAGAACAGAACAGGCTATAGGAGATGTAGAAGAGAACAGGCTATAGGAGATGTAGAGCAGAACAGAACAGGCTATAGGAGATGTAGAATGCCATTTCAATGCCAATGGTGTGTTCTGTAACATCTTAGCCAATGGTGTGTTCTGTAACATCTTAGCAAATGGCGTGTTCTGTAACATCTTAGCCAATGGCGTGTTCTGTAACATCTTAGCCAATGGCGTGTTCTGTAACATCTTAGCCAATGGTGTGTTCTGTAACATCTTAGCCAATGGCGTGTTCTGTAACATCTTAGCCAATGGTGTGTTCTGTAACATCTTAGCCAATGGTGTGTTCTGTAACATCTTAGCCAATGGTGTGTTCTGTAACATCTTAGCCAATGGCGTGTTCTGTAACATCTTAGCCAATGGCGTGTTCTGTAACATCTTAGCCAATGGCGTGTTCTGTAACATCTTAGCCAATGGCGTGTTCTGTAACATCTTAGCCAATGGTGTGTTCTGTAACATCTTAGCCAATGGTGTGTTCTGTAACATCTTAGCCAATGGCGTGGATTAGAGAGATGGCTGTCTGGGTCTGGATCTGTGTTGTGTTGGAACGCTGAGTGGACTTGGCAGAGTGAGAGCAGAACAGAACAGGCTATAGGAGTTGTAGAACAGAACAGGCTATAGGAGATGCAGAACAGAACAGGCTATAGGAGATGTAGAACAGAACAGGCTATAGGAGTTGTAGAACAGAACAGGCTATAGGAGATGTTGAACAGAACAGGCTATAGGAGATGTAGAACAGAACAGAACAGGCTATAGGAGATGTAGAACAGAACAGGCTATAGGAGATGTAGAACAGAACAGAACAGAACAGGCTATAGGAGTTGTTGAACAGAACAGGCTATAGGAGATGTAGAACAGAACAGAACAGGCTATAGGAGATGCAGAACAGAACAGGCTATAGGAGATACAGAACAGAACCGGCTATAGGAGATGTAGAACAGAACAGGCTATAGGAGATGTAGAACAGAACAGGCTATAGGAGATGTAGAACAGAACAGAACCGGCTATAGGAGTTGTAGAACAGAACAGGCTATAGGAGATGTAGAACAGAACAGGCTATAGGAGATGTAGAACAGAACAGGCTATAGGAGATGTAGAACAGAACAGGCTATAGGAGATGTAGAACAGAACAGGCTATAGGAGTTGTAGAACAGAACAGGCTATAGGAGATGTAGAACAGAACAGGCTATAGGAGTTGTAGAACAGAACAGGCTATAGGAGATGTTGAACAGAACAGGCTATAGGAGATGTAGAACAGAACAGAACAGGCTATAGGAGTTGTAGAACAGAACAGGTTATAGGAGATGTAGAACAGAACAGGCTATAGGAGTTGTAGAACAGAACAGGCTATAGGAGATGTAGAACAGAACAGGCTATAGGAGATGTAGAACAGAACAGGCTATAGGAGATGTAGAACAGAACAGAACAGGCTATAGGAGATGTAGAACAGAACAGGCTATAGGAGATGTAGAACAGAACAGGCTATAGGAGTTGTAGAACAGAACAGGCTATAGGAGATGTAGAACAGAACAGGCTATAGGAGTTGTAGAACAGAACAGGCTATAGGAGATGTTGAACAGAACAGGCTATAGGAGATGTAGAACAGAACAGAACAGGCTATAGGAGATGTAGAACAGAACAGGCTATATGAGATGTAGAACAGAACAGGCTATAGGAGTTGTAGAACAGAACAGGCTATAGGAGATGTAGAACAGAACAGAACAGGCTATAGGAGATGTAGAACAGAACAGGCTATAGGAGATGTAGAACAGAACAGGCTATAGGAGTTGTAGAACAGAACAGGCTATAGGAGATGTAGAACAGAACAGGCTATAGGAGTTGTAGAACAGAACAGGCTATAGGAGATGTAGAACAGAACAGGCTATAGGAGATGTAGAACAGAACAGAACAGGCTATAGGAGATGTAGAACAGAACAGGCTATAGGAGATGTAGAACAGAACAGGCTATAGGAGTTGTAGAACAGAACAGGCTATAGGAGATGTAGAACAGAACAGGCTATAGGAGTTGTAGAACAGAACAGGCTATAGGAGATGTTGAACAGAACAGGCTATAGGAGATGTAGAACAGAACAGAACAGGCTATAGGAGATGTAGAACAGAACAGGCTATAGGAGATGTAGAACAGAACAGAACAGGCTATAGGAGATGTAGAACAGAACAGGCTATAGGAGATGTAGAACAGAACATGCTATAGGAGTTGTAGAACAGAACAGGCTATAGGAGATGTAGAACAGAACAGGCTATAGGAGTTGTAGAACAGAACAGGCTATAGGAGATGTTGAACAGAACAGGCTATAGGAGATGTAGAACAGAACAGAACAGGCTATAGGAGATGTAGAACAGAACAGGCTATAGGAGTTGTAGAACAGAACAGGCTATAGGAGATGTTGAACAGAACAGAACAGAACAGGCTATAGGAGTTGTTGAACAGAACAGGCTATAGGAGATGTAGAACAGAACAGAACAGGCTATAGGAGTTGCACTGTGGAGCGTGCCGTGTCATGTCACCCACACACAAAACTCTCTGCTGCCCTCAGCTCTATCCCTACTTATTGCAAATTGAGAAATCATGTGACTAAACTGAATAAAAAGAAGAAGAAACTACACTATGAAACAAAGATAAATGACATAAAGAATGATAGTAAAAAGCTTTGGAGCACCTTAAATGAAATTTGGGGAAAAAAGGCAAACTCAGCTCCATCATTCATTGAATCAGATGGCTCATTCATCACAAACCCTACTGATATTGCCAACTACTTTACTAATTTTTTCATTTGCAAGATTAGCAAACTTAGGCATGGCATGCCAGCAACAATTGCTGACACTAAACATCCAAGTATATCTGACCAAATTATGAAAGACAAGCATTGTAATTTTGAATTCCGTAAAGTGAGTGTGGAAGAGGTGAAAAAGGTATTGTTGTCTATTAACAATGACAAGCTGAATAAGTTAGTCCTGAATATTTCCAAAACTAAAAGCATTGAATTTGGGTCAAATCATTCACTAAACCCTAAACCTCAACTACATCTCGTAATGAATAATGTGGAAATTGAGCAAGTTGAGGAGACTAAACTGCTTGGAGTAACCCAGGATTGTAGACTGTCATGGTCGAAGCATATTGATACAACAGTAGCTAAGATGGGGAGAAGTATGTCCATAATTAAGCGCTGCTCTGCCTTCTTAACAACACTATCAACAAGGCAGGTCCTACAGGCCCTAGTTTTGTCACACCTGGACTACTGTTCAGTCGTGTGGTCAGGTGCCACAGAGAGGGACTTGGGAAAATTGCAGTTGGCTCAGAACAGGGCAGCACGGCTGGCCCTTAAAAGTACACGGAGAGCTAACATTACATGACATGCATGTCAGTCTCTGCTGGCTCAAAGTGGAGGAGAGATTGACTTCATCACTACTTGTATTTGTGAGAGGTATTGACATGTTGAATGTACCGAGCTGTCTGTTTAAACTACTACTACACAGCTCGGACACACATGCATACACCACAAGACATGCCACCAGAGGCCTCTTCACAGTACCCAAGTCCAGAACAGACTATGGGAGGCGCACAGTACTACATAGAGCCATGACTACATGGAACTCTATTCCACATCAGGTAACTGATGCAGGCAGTAGAATCAGATTTTAAAAAACAGGTAAAAATACACCTTATGGAACAACGGGGACTGTGAAGAGACACACAGAAGGGTATAGCACACATTGTGATATTGTTGTATGGCGTATTAAACATTTTGTATTGTAGATATGTAGTGGTGTAATAATGTCATATGATGTACTGTTTTATATTTTGTTTTATATGTAATGTAAGTGCTTTAATATGTTTGGACCCCAGGAAGAGTAGCTGCTGCCTTGGCAGGAACTAATGGGGATCCCTAATAAATACAAACAACATTACTTAGTAGCGATGGGGGGCCACAAAAAATCTTAACTCATCATGAGGGGCCGCAGTGGATTGTGGCCTGCGTACCCACACATGCAGTCAGATGCCTTTTGGCAACATTTTGTTGGGGTTAGTAGGTAGTGAATGAATTGTTACCAAAATGTTAGCTGACAGAGTTACGGATGCTACTGATGCACAACCACATTTCAAAATTGCAACTATTTTAACTCTCAACAGTAAGTTGAGATCCCAACTGAGTTACTAAAAAAACTAATATATATAAATATATATCAACTCAGCAAAAAAAAGAAACTCACTGTCCTCTCACTGTCAACTGCGTTTATTTTCAGCAAACGTAACATGTGTAAATATTTGTATGAACATAACAAGATTCAACAACTGAGACATAAATTGAACAAGTTCCACAGACATGTGACTAACAGAAATTGAATAATGTGTCCCTGAACAAAGGGGGGGTCAAAATCAAAAGTAACAGTCAGTATCTGGTGTGGCCACCAGCTGCATTAAGTAATGAAGTGCATCTCCTCCTCATGGACTGCACCAGATTTGCCAGTTCTTGCTGTGAGATGTTACCAGACATTTCTGGGGGGAATGGGCCATAGCACTCACCCTCCGATCCAACAGGGCCCAGACGTGCTCAATGGGATTGAGATCCGGGCTCTTCGCTGGCCATGGCAGAACACTGACATTCCTATCTTGCAGGAAATCACGCACAGAACGAGCAGTATGGCTGGTGGCATTGTCATGCTGGAGGGTCATGTCAGGATGAGCCTGCAGGAAGGGTACCACATGAGGGAGGAGGATGTCTTCCCTGTAACGCACAGCGTTGAGATTTGCCTGCAATGACAACAAGCTCAGTCAGATGATGCTGTGACACACTGCCCCAGACCATGACGGACCCTCCACCTCCAAATCGATCCCGCTCCAGAGTACAGGCCTCGGTGTAACGCTCATTCCTTCGACAATAAACGCGAATCCGACCATCACACCTGGTGAGACAAAACCGAGACTCGTCAGTGAAGAGCACTTTTTGCCAGTCCTGTCTGGTCCAGCGATGGTGGGTTTGTG
>NC_139991.1:77324743-77412471 GCF_964263955.1 Coregonus lavaretus
GCACATGGTAAATACACTGATGGTGTTTTAATACACTGATGATGTTTTAATACGCTGATGATGTTTTAATACGCTGATGATGTTTTAATACGCTGATGATGTTTAAATACACTGATGATGTTTTGATACACTGATGATGTTTTAATACACTGATGATGTTTTGATACGCTGATGATGTTTTAATACGCTGATGATGTTTTAATACACTGATGATGTTTTAATACACTGATGATGTTTTGATACACTGATGATGTTTTGATACACTGATGATGTTTTGATACACTGATGAGGTATTTGATATGATGTGGACGGATACAGACGTTTTCCTGGTGTTGGTTGTAGTTGGCTTAATTAGTCTCCAATGATAACATGGTTTTAGTTGTTTTGTTTTGGAACCTGCTTTTCCTCTTAGTTTTCAAAAGGACAGTTGAAAATCATCACAAAATGTTATGTTTTCATGTTTGTAATAATGATCTTTGGTGTGGAGACGGCGAAATCATTCTGTTGTTTTCATTAATTTAGTCTGTGTTTAGTGAGTTTAACCTTGCAGGAATGGCAAGTGTCATCATGGGGTTTGACTAGTAACCGTCATGATTTAGCTACCATTCATGTGGTTGAATCTGTGATTGCTTAGTTCATAGTTTATAACAATTACATGTATTTGTTGAATCACATTGAGTTAATTTGATGTTTCATCTGTGTACATTTTTATGATTCAAAAGCAGATGGACCTGTGGAGTGTTCTTTTGAGAAATGAAATACTGTCACTTGACTTCAGGTACCCAGGATGATCAATGACAGCAGGACAAACAGAATGACTATAGCTTCTGTACTTTCACAGGTCCTTTCAGGTGCTGTTAGCATTGAGTTACTCTTCAAATAAGATGTACATCAATCATGATCGTGTTTTTCAATCACTTCACCGTGAGGACTTCTTTCTATTCTAATCTGAACCCGTAGCATCCTTATCCTGGGGAATATGGTAGTCCTGTGTGAGACTTTAGCAACACTGCCATCCAGTTTGTCCCCTGTAGCTATCAGTTGATAGAGCATGGCGCTTGCAACGCCCGGGTTGTGGGTTCGATTCCCACGGGGGGGGGGGGGGGGGGGGCAGTATGGAAAATGTATGCACTCACTAAACTGTAAGTCGCTCTGGATAAGAGCGTCTGCTAAATGACTAAAATGTAAATGTAAAATCACAGTGTAAAGTGTATAGTCCCAAGCTTGGTCCGACACAGGAACTGGATGTTTATTCTGTTTACTATAAAACACTAACACATATTTACTGTTGTGGGTTGAATTCGGTTTGACTGTTCGTGATTCCATGTCAACATGACTACACCAGAACCAATAAAGTTTATTTTGATTCCTTTTCTCAGAATCTTTCCTGTCATTTCAAATGGGTTAGTTTCACCTTCTACTGGTGTTGTGCACATCTGTTGTTGAGCGAAACACTGAGCTTCAATCTCTTCATCTGAGCTCATTAACTAATCTCTAATGTCTCCCATTTATGAAATGGATGGTTGTAAAAAATAAAATAAAAATTGCAGCAGACTGCTTGGCATGGCAACAACAAGTATTCCAAGTCACGAGCCTCTGAGGATAAATTAGGCAACTTGGAGGCTCCAACGAAAGGGAAAAGAACCCTGGACACCCTCTCCCTAACTCTACGACTTCCGGTTTACCCACTGTGGTATCTACGACTTCCGGTTTACCCACTGTGGTATCACTGTCTCTAGGATTGGACTCTTAAGTCACCTCCTTATTGTTTAAATTCATGGCTAGTCCAATATGGCTGCCTGAATCCAACATGGCCTCCGCTGCATTTGTGATGCGCAGGTGCACTCTTATACTGTCCGGGTGGAACTGGCACAAGTATTTTTAATTTTTTTTAATCATTTCTACCCTGGATTTGCTGTATATGTTGACTTGGTGGCATTATGGGGTGGATGCAACCACACATTTGTATTTGTATTTATTATGGATCCCCATTAGCTGCTGAAACAAATATTTGTTGGTCTGGTGTGATTGATAAGGAGCATCCAGACGCTGCATTTGATGAATTTATGAAATTGCTTCTTCCAATTATTGATAAACATGCACCTGTTAGGAAACTGACTGTTAGAACTGTTAAGGCTCCATGGATTGATGAGGAATTGAAAAACTGTCTGGTTGAAAGAGACGGGGCAAAAGGAGTGGCTAATAAGACTGGCTGCACATCTGACTGGCTGACTTACTGCAAATTGAGAAATTATGTGACTAAACTCAACAAAAAGAAGAATAAACTGTATTATGAAGCCAAGATCAATGATGTAAAGAATGATGGGAAAAAAAACATTGGAGTACTTTAACTGAAATTATGGGTAGAAAGACAAATTCAACTCCATCTTTCATCGAATCAGATGGCTTATTCATCACAAAACCATTTGATGTTGCCAATTATTTTAATGATTACTTCATTGGCAAAGTGGGCAAACTTAGGCAGGAAATGGCAACAATGAACAGTGAGCCATCGTATTCATGCATAAAAAATAAAAGAATGAAAGAAGTTTGAATTTTGTAAAGTTAGTGTGGGAGAGGTGGAACATTTTTGTTATCGATCAATAATGACAAACCTCCTGGCATTGACAACTTAGATGGAAAGCTACTGAGGATGGTAGCTGACTCTATAGCCACTCCTATCTGTCATATCTTTAATCTGAGCCTAGAGTAAAGTCTTTGTCCTCAGGCCTGGAGGGAAGCCAAAGTAATTCCGCTACCCAAGAATGGTAAAGCGGCCTTTAATGGTTCTAACAGCAGACCTATAAGCTTGCTGCCAGCTCTCAGCAAACTGTTGGAAAAAAAGGGGTTTGACCAAATACAATGCTATTTCTCTGTAAACAAATTAACAACAGACTTTCAACATGCTTATAGGGAAGGGCCCTCAACATGTACTGCACTGACACAAATGACTGATGATTGGTTGAAAGAAATTGATAATAAGAAGATTGTGGGAGCTGTACTGTTAGATTTCAGTGCAGCCTTTGATATTATTGACCATAACCTGTTGTTGAGAAAACATATTTGTTATGGCTTTTCAACCTTGGCCATATCGTGGATTCAGAGATATCTATCTAATAGAACTCAAGAGTTTTCTTTAATGGAAGCTTCTCTAATGTCACCGTTCCATCTCATATTGCTCAAATAAACAGCAAACCTGGTTTCAAAAAACAGATAAAGCAGCACCTCACGACACAACACCTCTCCCCTATTTGACCTAGATAATGTGTGTGTATGTATTGATATGTAGACTACGTGTGCCTTAAAAAAAAAGTATGTACAGTGGAGGAAAAAAGTATTTAGTCAGCCACCAATTGTGCAAGTTCTCCCACTTAAAAAGATGAGAGAGGCCTGTAATTTTCATCATAGGTACACGTCAACTATGACAGACAAAATGAGGAAAAAAAATCCAGAAAATCACATTGTAGGATTTTTTATGAATTTATTTGCAAATTATGGTGGAAAATAAGTATTTGGTCAATAACAAAAGTTACTCAATACTTTGTTATATACCCTTTGTTGGCAATGACACAGGTCAAACTTTTTCTGTAAGTCTTCACAAGGTTTTCACACACTGTTGCTGGTATTTTGGCCCATTCCTCCATGCAGATCTCCTCTAGAGCAGTGATGTTTTGGGGCTGTCGCTGGGCAACACAGACTTTCAACTCCCTCCAAATATTTTCTATGGGGTTGAGATCTGGAGACTGGCTAGGCCACTCCAGGACCTTGAAATGCTTCTTACGAAGCCACTCCTTCGTTGCCCGGGCGGTGTGTTTGGGATCATTGTCATGCTGAAAGACCCAGCCACGTTTCATCTTCAATGCCCTTGCTGATGGAAGGAGGTTTTCACTCAAAATCTCACGATACATGGCCCCATTCAATCTTTCCTTTACACGGATCAGTCGTCCTGGTCCCTTTGCAGAAAAACAGCCCCAAAGCATGATGTTTCCACCCCCATGCTTCACAGTAGGTATGGTGTTCTTTGGATGCAACTCAGCATTCTTTGTCCTCCAAACACGACGAGTTGAGTTTTTACCAAAAAGTTCTATTTTGGTTTCATCTGACCATATGACATTCTCCCAATCCTCTTCTGGATCATCCAAATGCACTCTAGCAAACTTCAGACGGGCCTGGACATGTACTGGCTTAAGCAGGGGGACACGTCTGGCACTGCAGGATTTGAGTCCCTGGCGGCGTAGTGTGTTACTGATGGTAGGCTTTGTTACTTTGGTCCCAGCTCTCTGCAGGTCATTCACTAGGTCCCCCCGTGGGGTTCTGGGATTTTTGCTCACCGTTCTTGTGATCATTTTGACCCCACAGGGTGAGATCTTGCGTGGAGCCCCAGATCGAGGGAGATTATCAGTGGTCTTGTATGTCTTCCATTTCCTAATAATTGCTCCCACAGTTGATTTCTTCAAACCAAGCTGCTTACCTATTGCAGATTTAGTCTTCCCAGCCTGGTGCAGGTCTACAATTTTGTTTCTGGTGTCCTTTGACAGCTCTTTGGTCTTGGCCATAGTGGAGTTTGGAGTGTGACTGTTTGAGGTTGTGGACAGGTGTCTTTTATACTGATAACAAGTTCAAACAGGTGCCATTAATACAGGTAACGAGTGGAGGACAGAGGAGCCTCTTAAAGAAGAAGTTACAGGTCTGTGAGAGCCAGAAATCTTGCTTGTTTGTAGGTGACCAAATACTTATTTTCCACCATAATTTGCAAATAAATTCATTAAAAATCCTACAATGTGATTTCCTGGATTTTTTTTTCTCAATTTGTCTGTCATAGTTGACGTGTACCTATGATGAAAATTACAGGCCTCTTTCATCTTTTTAAGTGGGAGAACTTGCACAATTGGTGGCTGACTAAATTATTTTTTCCCCCACTGTATGCACTGGAATAGTGAATGGAGGCTGTCCTTGAGCTGTTCTTGTCTATTAATGTTCTGTATTATGTCATGTTTCATGTTTTGTGCAGACCCCGGGAAGAGTAGCTGCTGATTTTGCAACAGCTAATGGTGATCCTAATAAAATACCAAAACTAACCATAAGGTTTATTTGTATCTGTTTTTTAAATCTTATTTTACTGCTTGCATCAGTTACCTGATGTGGAATATAGTTTCATGTAGTCATGACTCTATGTAGTACTGTGCGCCTCCCATAGTCTGTTCTTGACTTGGGTACTGTGAAGAGACCTCTGGTGGCATGTCTTGTGGGGTATACATGGGTGTCCAATCTGTGTGCCAGTAGTTCAAACAGACAGCTCGGTGCATTCAACATGTCAATACCTCTCACAAATACAAGTAGTGATGAAGTCAATCTTTCCTCCACTTTGAGCCAGGAGAGATTGACATGCATATTATTAATATTAGCTGTCCATGTACATCCAAGGGCCAGCCGTGCTGCCCTGTTCTGAGCCAATTGCAATTTTCCTTAGTCCCTCTTTGTGGCACCTGACCACACGACTGAACAGTGGTCCAGGTGCGACAAAACTAGGGCCTGTAGGACCTGCCTTGTTGATAGTGCTGTTAAGAAGGTAGAGCCGCGCTTTATTATGGACAGACTTCTCCCCATCTTAGCTACTGTTGTATCAATGTTTTGACCATGACAGTTTACAATCCAGGGTTACTCCAAGCAGTTTAGTCTCCTCAACTTGCTCAATTTCCACATTATTTATTACAAGATTTAGTTGAGGTTTAGGGTTTAGTGAATGATTTGACCCAAATACAATGCTTTTAGTTTGAAATATTTAGGACTAACTTATTCCTTGCCACCCATTCTGAAACTAACTGCTGCTCTTTGTTAAGTGTTGCTGTCATTTCAGTCGCTGTGGTAGCTGACGTGTATAGTGTTGAGTCATCCACATACATGGACACACTGGCAAAAAGAAAAGATTGAAAAAAGTAATGGGCCTAGACAGCTGCCCTGGGGAATTCCTGATTCTACCTGGATTATGTTGGAGAGGCTTCCATTAAAGAACACCCTCTGTGTTCTGTTAGACAGGTTAACTCTTTATCCACAATATAGCAGGGGGTGTAAAGCCATAACACATACGTTTTTCCAGCAAAAGACTATGATCTATAATGTCAAAAGCCGCACTGAAGTCTAACAAAACAGCCCCCACAATATTTTTTATCATCAATTTCTCTCAGCCAATCATCAGTCATTTGTGTAAGTGCTGTGCTTGTTGAATGTCCTTCTCTATAAGCGTGCTGAAAGTCTGTTGTCAATTTGTTTTCTGTAAATAGCACTGTATCTGGTCAAACACAATTTTTTCCAAAAGTTTACGAAGGGTTGGTAACAGGCTGATTGGTCGGCCATTTGAGCCAGTTAAGGGGGCTTTACTGTTCTCAGGTAGGGGAATAACTTTTGCTTCCCTTCAGGCCTGAGGGCACACACTTTCTAGTAGGCTTAGATTGAAAATGATGACAAGCTCATAAGGCAGGTGTTCACCACACTGAACCAGCACACCTCTCCAATGTCAATGCCATCTTGAATCTCCCAGAACTGTCCTCAATAGGCCCACAGAGACACCAAGGAACTGGACTGCCACATGTCAGGAGGCCATTCAACAGGAGGCCATTCAACAGGAGGCCATTCAATAGGAGGCCATTCAACAGGAGGCCATTCAACAGGAGGCCATTCAACAGGAGGCCATTCAATAGGAGGCCATTCAACAGCAGGCCATTCAACAGGAGGCCATTCAACAGGAGGCCATTCAATAGGAGGCCATTCAACAGCAGGCCATTCAACAGGAGGCCATTCAACAGGAGGCCATTCAATAGGAGGCCATTCAACAGCAGGCCATTCAACAGGAGGCCATTCAACAGGAGGCCATTCAATAGGAGGCCATTCAACAGCAGGCCATTCAACAGGAGGCCATTCAATAGGAGGCCATTCAACAGCAGGCCATTCAACAGCAGGCCATTCAACAGGAGGCCAAAATGCCAACTGGAAAGTGCTGGCGTGCATTGCCCTCATATGTACCGATGTTGCTACCACCCATGGCTGGCCAGCCCATGTGACACCTGAACTGGACTCGCATGTGAAGAATGAGCTCTCATGTTGTGGTGACTCATGCTGTGGTGACTCATGTTGTGGTGGCTCATGTTGTGGTGACTCATGTTGTGGTGACTCATGTTGTGGTGACTCATGCTGTGGTGACTCATGTTGTGGTGACTCATGCTGTGGTGACTCATGTTGTGGTGACTCATGTTGTGGTGACTCATGTTGTGGTGACTCATGTTGTGGTGACTCATGTTGTGGTGACTCATGTTGTGGTCTGGGAAACTGTTCAGTAATCCCAAACATCCCTATAAGGACATAATGCCATCTATGGCCAACAAGAGGTCCCTTAGGATGGCCAAACGTATACACAGATGCATGCTGTATGTCATAGTGTATGGTGGCTGGGGATTGACTGGGAGATAGTGGTCTTTTGTGCACCATGCTTGATTAGTTCCACCTCCTCTGCAACCCCTTTACTGTCCATCAAAGCCCAGGGATCACCTGTTTGGAGCTGTGCTACGTCCCTCTTAACCAATGCTTCATAGTCATAGTCTGTGACCTACACTCTAAGTAACCTCTAGGTAACCTGAGGTCACCCTCACAGGTTCTGTCTCCTCATCTCCTGCTGGGCCTGCCCCAGACCGTGATCACAGCCAACTACCCACAGTAAATATCAGCCAAATAATCATCCTACCTGACTTCCAAAGAAATATAAAGGAATATGTAGGATGTGACCAGCAGGACTTTTTTTTTGCCACATTCAACATAGAAAACTCCAACCACAGGTCAATTAGTTGTTGGAAAGATCTAAGGGCAGGTCTGTTTGTGACAGCCATTTCACGGACTCTTTTGTTGTTGTGATGGGATTTTTTTTTTTTTACTGACTCAGATCTCATCGACTTGTTCAGTCAAAAGAACAAATCTTTCGACACATTTCGTTAATTTGAGTCAGTAATGCCCAGAGCACGCAGGACCCCCTACCGGCGAACGATAAACTGAAAACTCAAAAGAGTTATGATTGACTGCTGTGAGGGTGTTAAGCACAATGTCAATACGTGAACTGCAGCCCCCCAAATTATTTGTTCTCCGGTTTGTTGAGCTGAGTCTGTGTATGTTTTGGTTCTATAAAGCTGTGACCATCATAACATTCAATAATCAATTCATTGCATTCATTCTTGCACCATCCGATCAATTCTCAGTTCTAAGCATGTATTTTTCTTCTCTATGCTCATGATCTAGAGCAGGGTTCTTCAATTCCGGTCCTGGAGGGCCGAAACACTTCTGTTTTTTATTTCTACCTAGTAGTTAATTGCACTCACCTGGTGTCCCAGGTCTGAATTATCCCCTGATTTAGAAGGAGAGGATGAAAAACAGAGGTGTTTCGGCCCTCCAGGACCGGAATTGAAGAACCCTGATCTAGAGTCACGCACCGTGTGTCACATGGTGACATCATTTTGAATAATGAATAGCTCCCTGTGTGTTTATGCTAGATACTTACCCTTTCTAGTAGTGGCTGCAGTTCAATCCACTTTTTCCACCGATATAAAGTTTGCATCTAACATGGGGCTTTTTCTACACATGAGAGGACCCGGCACAAGACAACAGTCACGAAATCGTGTGAGCTACAAACTAATACGTCACCAATACCGAAAGGGGGATACTGTCTCGAACACAACAGTGTCGGTTTGTTTGGCTCTAGGACATCCGCAAGCTTTATGGCAGTCTTCCGAACTCTTTATGGACATCCTCATTTTGAAGGGGTCTTCTCACAAAACCGACTGTCCAGACCGAACAGTTAGAGCTACAAACTAATGTGTCAACAATTTCAAAAGGGGAGACTCTCACAAACACAAAGGTGTCGGTTGTTCTGCTCAATGATACACCAGCTTCAACGTGCCCAAACGTGGGTTTTCTTATATCTCTCAGATATAGGACAGACACTTCAGAACCTTGTTCCTTATTGTCATGACGGAGACCAGGCAGAGAATTATTTACATTTACATTTTACATTTAAGTCATTTAGCAGACGCTCTTATCCAGAGCGACTTACAAATTGGTGCATTCACCCTATAGCCAGTGGGTTAACCACTTTACAATAATATTTTATTTATTTATTTTTTTATTTTTTTTGGGGGGGGGGAGGGGGGTAGAAGGATTACTTCATCCTATCCCAGGTATTCCTTAAAGAGGTGGGGTTTCAAATGTCTCCGGAAGGTGGTGAGTGACTCCGCTGTCCTGGCGTCGTGAGGGAGCTTGTTCCACCATTGGGGTGCCAGAGCAGCGAACAGTTTTGACTGGGCTGAGCGGGAACTATGCTTCCGCAGAGGAAGGGGAGCCAGCAGGCCAGAGGTGGATGAACGCAATGCCCTCGTTTGGGTGTAGGGACTGATCAGAGCCAGAAGGTACGGAGGTGCCGTTCCCCTCACTGCTCCATAGGCAAGCACCATGGTCTTGTAACGGATGCGAGCTTCAACTGGAAGCCAGTGGAGTGTGCGGAGGAGGGGGGTGACGTGAGAGAACTGGGGAAGGTTGAACACCAGACGGGCTGCGGCATTCTGGATGAGTTGTAGGGGTTTAATGGCACAGGCAGGGAGCCCAGCCAACAGCGAGTTGCAGTAATCCAGACGGGAGATGACAAGTGCCTGGATTAGGACCTGTGCCGCTTCCTGTGTAAGGCAGGGTCGTACTCTCCGAATGTTGTAGAGCATGAACCTGCAGGATCGGGTCACCGCCTTGATGTTAGCGGAGAACGACAGGGTGTTGTCCAGGGTCACGCCAAGGCTCTTCGCACTCTGGGAGGAGGACACAACGGAGTTGTCAACCGTGATGGCGAGATCATGGAACGGGCAGTCCTTCCCCGGGAGGAAGAGCAGCTCCGTCTTGCCAGGGTTCAGCTTGAGGTGGTGATCCGTCATCCATACTGATATGTCGGCCAGACATGCAGAGATGCGATTCGCCACCTGGTTATCAGAAGGGGGAAAGGAGAAGATTAGTTGTGTATCGTCAGCGTAGCAATGATAGGAGAGGCCATGTGAGGATATGACAGAGCCAAGTGACTTGGTGTATAGGGAGAAAAGGAGAGGGCCTAGAACTGAGCCCTGGGGGACCCCAGTGGTGAGAGCACGTGGTGCGGAGACAGCTTCTCGCCACGCCACTTGGTAGGAGCGACCGGTCAGGTAGGACGCAATCCAGGAGTGAGCCGCGCCGGAGATGCCCAGCTTGGAGAGGGTGGAGAGGAGGATCTGATGGTTCACAGTATCAAAGGCAGCAGACAGGTCTAGAAGGACAAGAGCAGAGGAGAGAGAGTTAGCTTTAGCAGTGCGGAGAGCCTCCGTGACACAGAGAAGAGCAGTCTCAGTTGAATGACCAGTCCTGAAACCTGACTGGTTTGGATCAAGAAGGTCATTCTGAGAGAGATAGCAAGAGAGTTGGCTAAAGACGGCACGCTGAATAGTTTTGGAAAGAAAAGAAAGAAGGGATACTGGTCTGTAGTTGTTGACATCAGTGGGATCGAGTGTTGGTTTTTTGAGAAGGGGTGCAACTCTCGCTCTCTTGAAGACGGAAGGGACATGGCCAGCAGTCAAGGATGAGTTGATCAGCGAGGTGAGGTAGGGGAGAAGGTCACCGGAGATGGTCTGGAGAAGAGAGGAGGGGATGGGGTCAAGCGGGCAGGTTGTTGGGCGGCCTGCAGTCACTAGTCGCAAGATTTTATCTGGAGAGAGAGGGGAGAAAGAAGTCAAAGCATAGGGTAGGGCAGTGTGAGCAGGACCAGCAGTGTCATTAGACTTAACAAACGAGGATCGGATGTCGTCAACCTTCTTTTCAAAGTGGTTGACGAAGTCATCCACAGAGAGGGAGGAGGGGGGGGGGGGGGGGGGTGGGGGGGAGGATTCAGCAGTGAGGAGAATGTGGCAAAGAGCTTCCTAGGGTTAGAGGCAGCTGCTTGGAATTTAGAGTGGTAGAAAGTGGCCTTAGCAGCAGAAACAGATGAAGAAAATGTAGAGAGGAGGGAGTGAAAAGATGCCAGGTCGGCAGGGAGTTTAGTTTTCTTCCATTTCCGCTCCGCTGCCCGGAGCTCTGTTCTGTGAGCTCGCAATGAGTCATCAAGCCACGGAGCTGGAGGGGAGGACCGAGCCGGCCGGGAGGATAGGGGACACAGGGAGTCAAAGGATGCAGAAAGGGAGGAGAGGAGGGTTGACGAGGCAGAGTCAGGAGATTGGAGGGAGAAGGATTGAGCAGAGGGAAGAGATGATAGGATGGAAGAGGAGAGAGTAGTGGGAGAGAGAGAGCTAAGGTTGCGGCGGCGCGTTACCATCTGTGTAGGGGCAGAGTGAGTAGTGTTGGAGGAGAGCGAGAGAGAAAAGGATACAAAGTAGTGGTCGGAGACATGGAGGGGAGTTGCAGTGAGATTAGTAGAAGAGCAACATCTAGTAAAGATGAAGTCAAGCGTATTGCCTGCCTTGTGAGTAGGGGGGGACGGTGAGAGGGTGAGGTCAAAAGAGGAGAGGAGTGGAAAGAAGGAGGCAGAGAGAAATGAGTCAAATGTAGACGTAGGGAGGTTGAAATCCCCCAAAACTGTGAAGGGTGAGCCATCCTCAGGAAAGGAACTTATCAAGGCGTCAAGCTCATTGATGAACTCTCCAAGGGAACCTGGAGGGCGATAGATGACAAGGATATTAAGCTTAAATGGGCTAGTGACTGTGACAGCGTGGAATTCAAATGAGGAGATAGACAGATGGGTTAGGGGAAAAATTGAGAATGACCACTTGGGAGAGATGAGGATTCCTGTGCCACCACCCCTCTGACCAGATGCTCTCGGGGTATGCGAGAACACATGGTCAGACGAGGAGAGAGCAGTAGGAGTAGCAGTGTTTTCAGTGGTAATCCATGTTTCCGTCAGCGCCAGGAAGTCGAGGGACTGGAGGGTAGCATAGGCTGGGATGAAGTCAGCCTTGTTGGCGGCAGAACGCCAGTTCCAGAGGCTGCCTGAGACCTGGAACTCCAGGTGTGTGGTGCGTGCAGGGACCACCAGGTTAGAGAGGCAGCAGCCACGCGGTGTGAGGCGTTTGTGTAGCCTGTGCGGAGAGGAGAGAACAGGGATAGGCAGAGGCATAGTTGACAGGCTGCAGCAGATGGCTACAATAATGCAGAGGAGATCGGAATGAAATGAACTAAACATCTGGGAAAGGAGAGAGCAGGCCTCCCTCACCAAAAAAATATAACTCTCCCATCTTCCACCTCAGAAACTATAATTGTTTCACTGACCCACCCGAATAAAACTCTCCCAACTTCCACTTTAGAAATTAGAATTGTTGTAAACTACAGCGGTTCAATGTTTCAATGAATAGACTCAACTTACTTTATTCAGCTAGCTAACTATGACGCCATAGCTAACTAGCATGCTAGCATCCAATAACACACAGTTTAGCACCAATACTTGGTTACAACAAACTACCAATAGTGTGTGAACACACTGAACAGATAATTCGTGTCCGTGTCTAGTTCTTTCATAACGCAGCAATGATTAAACGTTGGCTAGCTAGCACAAAGATATTGTATTTAGCTACTACAGTACAGCCAGCTGGTAGTGTTGGCTAGCTAGCAATGGCTGCTGTGTTGACTTTGTTTGAAAAAAACGGCGTCGCTGCGAACGAATGTAGCTGGCTAAAAGGATATTGTTTTTAGTTGCTACCGTTGCTAATAGCTACTCGCCAGCTAATCCAGGAGGTGAGTTAGCTAGCTAGCTTCGTGCTACACCCGGCACCGCCGACTACAAAAGTAACCTACAATAACTACACAACAACTACCCACAACAGCCCACGATGCCTACCTATACTACTTAATAATATACAGCCCACGATGCCTACCTATAATACCTAACTACAATCTAAATACATAGTTTAAGCCTTACTCGACAAAGCCCAAGCTATGTATAAAGCCAAACTGGCAGACTGCAATCAGTAGCTGTAATTAAGTACAGCAGCTACCAACCACCTAACGTTAATGCCTCGGATAATGAGGTTAGAAAAACAGCTGAATGGTGGCAGCTAGCTGGCTCAATCACAGGTACTCTCAAGCATGAAATAACATTGGAAACAACTAACCACAGTTACTAAAAGTTACCAGTAGCTACCCGCTAGCTAGCTAGCTAGCTTTGTTGGTCCAAGTAGTGGGTAGGCTAGCCTCGTGCTTCGCCGGGGTCCGCCAATTATCCGGTTTAGTTATGTTCAATAACTCTTAAATCAGACAATTAACATGCAGTTAACCGAGCTACTATTTGCTAGTCCTCATTGCTAAGTTAGTCATATTAGCGTAGTTCCCTAGGTCAGTCACATCAGGTTATGAAGATGACACGCATAACCAATCAATTACGGGGATATCTATCAGACATCACTACATCTCCCCTTTTCTGAGAGAAATCAAAACTAGAATATCTTCTCTACCAAATACAAATATTCACCCTGTGGACCGTTTCAATACAAACAATTTGTATATAACATCGACAATACACATAACTGTGTCAACTAGCACATTAGGGTATACAGCCCTTTGTCCACATTATCATCAGGATTATTAAACAGTTCCTATACCTCATTCTTTTTTTTTTCTTTCTCAAGTGTCTCTGAACCTCAGTGGTAGTTTTACCTCTCCACCTCTGGAGGTCATACTCACCAGTTGTGGTGAGGCTGGCTGAGGTGGTGGTTCTGTTTAACACTGTTGTGGCTGATGCGTTTTGGTTGGAGTTTCCCATCCAGCACGTGGACCGTCGCTCAGCTTGCGCCGCAGCGTCATTTGCCTGCGCGTAATGGGGACTGGAGGTGGTGTGAGCGAAACTATGCTTCTTTCTGAACTCAGTGCAGACAAACTGAGTAGCGTTGTCGCTAACGAGCTCGGTAGGTATCCCCCATCTTACAAACATACCTTTGAGGCGGGTGATGACCTGATGGCTAGTGGTAGTGGGCAGGCGAGCTATTTCTATGTCCTCAGAATAGTAGTCCACCACTATGAGGTATTTCTTGCCCTCTAGCTGACAGGTCTTCTGCCACGGACCCTTAGGTAAAGGTGTCATGACAAGTGCTTCTCTCTTTTGAGTTGGTTTGTTCTCTGTAGAGAACCTTTATGACATCACTTTTCTCGCGATGTGGGCGCTGATGCCCGGCCACCACACCGACATCTTGGCTCTTTCTCTGCACTTTGTCAGCCCCAATGTGACCTTCGTGTATCTGTTGTAGAACTTCTTCTCTCTGTGAAGCTTGGATGACAATCCTGTCTTGATATAGCACAAGTCCGTCCCGCTCTGATAAATCAAATCAAATCAAATGTTATTTGTCACATGCACCGAATACAACAGGTGTAGACCTTAGCGTGAAATGCTTACTTCTTGCGCTCTCGCTGTGTGGTATCCCTGTAGGGAGTAGGGTAGCTGCGCCGTTCTCTGAGGCCAGCCTTTTCGGATGTAGCCCATGACCATTTCGAGATCTGCATTGTTGCATGTAACCTCTCTGATGTCATCCAGCCTGTGAGCAGACACTGGTCGGCTCTCCCCAACAGCTTCCACAGCTTTGACTTCTTCTTCTTCTGTGTCTGTGGGTTTCATGAGCAGTCCAGGTCGTACGTGTTGATCAATGGAAGGAGTGGCTTATGGTCTGTCTGTAAAACAAAGCTGTCCATGCGCTGCAGGTAGCGGGCAAATCGTTCACATGCCCATACACCTGCCAGGCACACAGCTCAGTGATGGGGTGTAGCACTGATGACAGGCCCGGCAAGAATTTGCCCAAGTAGCTCACCAGTCCCAGCATTTGGCGAAGCTCAGCGATGTTTGTTGGACTGGGCATCTCGGAGACGGCTTTCACTTTGCTGTCATCCGGCTTTATCCCATCCACTCCGATCACATGACCGAAGTACCGGATCTCCGACTTCCCAAAGTGGTACTTGACTTTGTTCAGCTTTAGTCCTGACTCTTTGATAGTCTGTAGTGCTTTGCTCAGATTCCTGTCGTGTTCTTCCTTGTTTGCACCATAGATCAGTATGTCATCCATCACGACGACAGTGCCCTCGTCTCCTCTCAGGAGCTTTCTCATCTCCCTCTGAAAGACCTCTGGCACACTGGTTATTCCAAAAGGAAGGTGCTTGAAGCAGAATCTCCCCACAGGAGTGATGAAAGTCGTCCATTTTCTGCAGCTGGATTCACGCGGTACCTGCCAAAAACCTGCTAGACGCATCGAGTGTGGAGAAGACTCTTGCCCCGGATAGCTTTGGTGCTATATCCTGCAAGGTGGGTAAGATTAACCCGTTTCACTGCTTGGTTGAGTCGTTTTAACCTCAGCTAGCTCATCAGCTAGTTTAAAGGAGGCTGTTTACATCAGCTAGTTTAACCTCTACTGGATGGGGTGTCCCGAAATCGGGACAGTTGTTTCTCAATACAGATAATGTGACTACAATGACTTTGTAAACAAAAGCACATTTTCACGGACATATAAATGTCTTATATGGGCAGAAAGCTTCAATTATTGTTCATCTAACTGCAGTGTCCAATTTACTGTAGGTATTACAGCTAAAACATACCATGCTATTGTTTGAGGATAGTGCACAACAACAAAACACTTTTATCACGGCAACTGGTTTGATTCATTCACCTCTGAAGATGATGTACTTACATTCAGTAATCTTGCTCTGATTTGTCATCCTGAGGGTCCCAGAGATAAAATATAGCATAGTTTTGTTTGATAAAATCCATTTTTATATCTTAACACGATCCATGTTGTATGCACGAACCATGTTGTATTCACACTCGTTCAACTTGCAAAGAAAGAAATCTGTGAAAATCGAAAGCTAAAACTTGTTTCAGCCAGTCAAGAAAGGTTCCTATTTATTCCTCAGACACTCTAGAAGGTAACCAGCCTTTGCTTCATCATTCTGCATTAGGTATATCCGATACAGAAACAATTTTAGCCACGACATCATTACGCGCCGATGAGACGGGTGGTGTTCACTTGATTGACCACCTATTGTTTTGAAACACAGCTAGCTAGATAGCCAATGAGCAGGGCTTTACAGGAGTATGAGGTGGTCCTTTGTCTGAGGAAAAGCCTGTGTATTCAGCACGCGCACAACACTGTTTTGGTTACTACATAATTCTTACTGGTTGGTAGGTGATCAAATATTTATGTCATGCAATAAAATGCAAATTAATTACTTAAAAATCATACAATGTGATTTTCTGGATTTTTGTTTTAGATTCCGTCTCTCACAGTTGAAGTGTACCTATGATAAAAATTACAGACCTCTACATAAAATACACATTGGCTATACATTGTGGGTCTATATATATATATATATATATATATATATATATATATATATATATATAAAAGCCAGTGGGGGCTGGTGACGGGAGGACGGCCAACAACAATGGCCGGAATGGAGTGAATGGAACAGCACCAAACAGACGAAAACCATGTGCTTGATACCATCCCACTCACCCCACCCCGGCCACCACTACGAGCCGTTCTCCCCATTCCACTCACCCCACCCCGGCCACCACTACGAGCCGTCCTCCCCATTCCACTCACCCCACCCCGGCCACCACTACGAGCCGTCCTCCCCATCCCACTCACCCCACCCCGGCCACCACTACGAGGCGTCCTCCCCATTCCACTCACCCCACCCCGGCCACCACTACGAGCCGTCCTCCCCATCCCACTCACCCCACCCCGGCCACCACTACGAGCCGTCCTCCCCATCCCACTCACCCCACCCCGGCCACCACTACGAGCCGTCCTCCCCATCCCACTCACCCCACCCCGGCCACCACTACGAGCCGTCCTCCCCATCCCACTCACCCCACCCCGGCCACCACTACGAGCCGTCCTCCCCACCCCACCCCGGCCACCACTACGAGCCGTCCTCCCCATCCCACTCACCCCACCCCGGCCACCACTACGAGCCGTCCTCCCCATCCCACTCACCCCACCCCGGCCACCACTACGAGCCGTCCTCCCCATCCCACTCACCCCACCCCGGCCACCACTACGAGCCGTCCTCCCCATCCCACTCACCCCACCCCGGCCACCACTACGAGCCGTCCTCCCCATCCCACCCCGGCCACCACTACGAGCCGTCCTCCCCATTCCACTCACCCCACCCCGGCCACCACTACGAGCCGTCCTCCCCATCCCACTCACCCCGGCCACCACTACGAGCCGTCCTCCCCATTCCACTCACCCCACCCCGGCCACCACTACGAGCCGTCCTCCCCATCCCACTCACCCCACCCCGGCCACCACTACGAGCCGTCCTCCCCATTCCACTCACTCCACCCCGGCCACCACTACGAGCCGTCCTCCCCATCCCACTCACCCCACCCCGGCCACCACTACGAGCCGTCCTCCCCATCCCACTCACCCCACCCCGGCCACCACTACGAGCCGTCCTCCCCATTCCACTCACCCCACCCCGGCCACCACTACGAGCCGTCCTCCCAATTCCACTCACCCCACCCCGGCCACCACTACGAGCCGTCCTCCACATCCCACTCACCCCACCCCGGCCACCACTACGAGCCGTCCTCCCCATCCCACTTACCCCACCCCGGCCACCACTACGAGCCGTCCTCCCCATCCCACTCACCCCACCCCGGCCACCACTACGAGCCGTCCTCCCCACCCCACCCCGGCCACCACTACGAGCCGTCCTCCCCATCCCACTCACCCCACCCCGGCCACCACTACGAGCCGTCCTCCCCATTCCACTCACCCCACCCCGGCCACCACTACGAGCCGTCCTCCCCACCCCACCCCGGCCACCACTACGAGCCGTCCTCCCCATCCCACCCCGGCCACCACTACGAGCCGTCCTCCCCATCCCACTCACCCCACCCCGGCCACCACTACGAGCCGTCCTCCCCATCCCACTCGCCCCACCCCGGCCACCACTACGAGCCGTCCTCCCCATCCCACTCGCCCCACCCCGGCCACCACTACGAGCCGTCCTCCCCATCCCACTCGCCCCACCCCGGCCACCACTACGAGCCGTCCTCCCCATCCCACTCGCCCCACCCCGGCCACCACTACGAGCCGTCCTCCCCATCCCACTCACCCCACCCCGGCCACCACTACGAGCCGTCCTCCCCATCCCACTCGCCCCACCCCGGCCACCACTACGAGCCGTCCTCCCCATCCCACTCGCCCCACCCCGGCCACCACTACGAGCCGTCCTCCCCATCCCACTCACCCCACCCCGGCCACCACTACGAGCCGTCCTCCCCATCCCACTCACCCCACCCCGGCCACCACTACGAGCCGTCCTCCCCATCCCACTCACCCCACCCCGGCCACCACTACGAGGCGTCCTCCCCATCCCACTCACCCCACCCCGGCCACCACTACGAGCCGTCCTCCTCATTCCACTCACCCCACCCCGGCCACCACTACGAGCCGTCCTCCTCATTCCACTCACCCCACCCCGGCCACCACTACGAGCCGTCCTCCCCTCACCAGCCTTATTTAGCATTGGTACACACACTTCACCACAGTGATTGTGTTCCCCCTACTCTATATAATATATATGTTTATAGATATGTGTTGTTTATTTGATGTATTGATGCAGGGCTCATCGGTAAAAGTATTCTTACTGAATTGTTTTATTTATTCAGCCTGACCCCTGCTGCTGTCTCTGGCTCCACACCTCCCCCCGCCCCTCCATCTAGAGGTGTGAAGAGGCCAGCCCAGAAGATGATGTGGAGCCACTTCCACCAACATTTTGACCGAAAAGGCAGCCAGGACCTCAGCTGGACATGACTGGAAAGTACAGCCCCTTCATCTTCACCCCTCCATTAGCTGCTGTCAAGGCAACAGCTACTCTTCCTGGGGTCCAGAAAAATTATGGCATTTATACAATTTTAAAAACATTACAATACATTCACAGATTTCACAACACACTGTGTGCCCTCAGGCCCCTACTCCACCACTACCACATATCTACAGTACAAAATCCATGTGTACGTGTGTGTATAGTGCGTATGTTATTGTGTGTGTGTATGCATGTGTCTGTGTCTATGTTTGTGTTGCTTCACAGTCCCCGCTGTTCCATAAGGTGTATGAATACATAACATTTAGTATGAAGTCACCCAGGTGTCACAAGAAATCTCCCATCCACTACTTGTTCTCTGACCCTTTACAGCAGAAAGAGACCGCTATGGGACTTGGCATCAGGAGCTGCTTTACAGCAGAAAGAGACTGCTATGGGACTTGGCATCAGGAGCTGCTTTACAGCAGAGAGAGACTGCTATGGGACATGGCATCAGGAGCTGCTTTACAGCAGAAAGAGACCGCTATGGGACTTGGCATCAGGAGCTGCTTTACAGCAGAGAGAGACTGCTATGGGACTTGGCATCAGGAGCTGCTTTACAGCAGAAAGAGGCTGCTATGGGACTTGGCATCAGGAGCTGCTTTACAGCAGAAAGAGGCTGCTATGGGACTTGGCATCAGGAGCTGCTTTACAGCAGAAAGAGACTGCTATGGGACTTGGCATCAGGAGCTGCTTTACAGCAGAAAGAGACTGCTATGGGACTTGGCATCAGGAGCTGCTTTACAGCACAGAGAGGCTGCTATGGGACTTGGCATCAGGAGCTGCTTTACAGCAGAAAGAGACTGCTATGGGACTTGGCATCAGCAGCACAATATTGTGTAGATGACTGAGGCTGTGCCCCCTTTTCCCCTTTTTCCTCCAAACATAACGATGGACATTATGGCCAAACAGTTATATTTTTGTTTAATCAGATCAGAGGACATTTCTCCAAAAAGTACGATCTTTGTCCCCATGTGCAGTTGCAAACCGTAGTCTGGCTTTTTTATGGCGGTTTTGGAGCAGTGGCTTCTTCCTTGCTGAGCGGCCTTTCAGGTTATGTCGATATAGGACTCGTTTTACTGTGGATATAGATACCTTTGTACCTGTTTCCTCCAGCATCTTCACAAGGTCCTTTGCTGTTGTTCTGGGATTGATTTGCACTTTTCGCACCAAAGTATGTTCATCTCTAGGAGACAGAACGCGTCTCCTTCCTGAGCGGTATGACGGCTGCGTGGTCCCATGGTGTTTATACTTGCGTACAATTGTTTGTGCAGATGAATGTGGTACCTTCAGGCATTTGGAAATTGCTCCCAAGGATGAACCAGACTTGTGGAGGTCTACCATTTTTTTTTCTGAGGTCTTGGCTGATTTCTTTTCATTTTCCCATGATGTCAAGCAAAGAGGCACTGAGTTTGACGGTAGGCCTTGAAATACATCCACAGGTACACCTCCAATTGACTCAAATGATGTCAATTAGCCTATCAGAAGCTTCTAAAGCCATGACATAATTTTGTGGAATTTTCCAAGCTGTTTAAAGGCACAGTCAACTTAGTGAATGTAAACTTCTGACCCACTGGAATTGTGATACAGTGAATTATAAGTGAAATAATCTGTAAACAATTGTTGGAAAAATTACTTGCGTCATGCATAAAGTAAATTTGTGGAGTGGTTGAAAAACGAGTTTTAATGACTCCAACCTAAGTGTATGTAAACTTTCGACTTCAACTGTATGTACTTGAAAATGTATCAATTTACCAATTCGGCCACTTGGAGGCCGCTTGGGTACATTTGGGCAAACTGGTGAGGGACACCTGGGTGACTTCATACTAAATGTTATGTAGCTCGCTTGAAGGTATCAGTCTGAAACTTTGCACATACACTGTTGCCCTCTTGTAGACAAAATCTCAATTCCCTCCAGCTTCCCATCTGAATGTATGGCTTTTATTTTTCATGTCAAAGATTATGCAACAAAAATGAAAAAAATTGAAAACGTATGTTTTGTTGTTTGTTTGATCTTTTACCAGATCTATTGTGTTTATGTTCTCCTACATTCATTTCACATCTCCACAAACTTCAAAGTGTTTCCTTTCAAATAGTATCAAGAATATGCACATCCTTGCTTCAGGTCCTGAGCTACAGGAAGTTAGATTTGGGTATGTCATTTAAGGAGGAAAAGTGAAAAGCAGGGTGTGTTCCTTGAGAGGTTAATAGAATAGGTTCCACCTGTCTCAGTGTCAGAGGGATAGAAAGGCTCCTTCCCCGGGAGGAAGACTGTCCTCTAACACATTACAGTTTAATAATGAAAGTTACTCCCCTCTAAGGCTACGCATGTTCTCACGTTGCCATTTTTTCTTAATCACCAGCACCATGGGACCAGTCTGGCTCGGTTACTGCCTCGATGATGCCATTTCTTTCCATTCTGTCCAGTTCTTCCTTCGCTTTTGGAAGGAGTGGAAAAAGGAATTCTGCGTGGCGTAGTCGGAGAATAGGGGACTGCATCAAGCTCAATCTTGACCGGTTCACAGTTCAGAAGCCCTACTGAATCTCTCCAAACACATCTGTGCTGATCTTATTAATATTAATTTAAAAATATATCTTATCTTATCTTATCTGCTCTGAGGACCAAACCCATCTTGCATGCAACGGTTCTGCTAAGTAGGTTATTAGCATATGGTCCTCGAATCACAAAGATCCAGAATTTCTACTTTTCTACTTTTCTTTTACTCATGGCTAGGAATTTTCCAATCAATCCTGCCACCTGGGCTGTGAACGTCAGTTTCAATGTTAACCAGTAGGGGGCGCTGTGGCAAGCTCTGGTAAGTGCTCTGACACATCACCGTAATATCAGCACCAGTGTCAATCTTGAACTTTCCACGTGTGACATTCAGTGGGAGCTCAACATGCCACTGATCTTCAGAATCAGACTGCTTGGTAACTGATCCTAAACAGATCCCCCTCTTCATCTTCTGCTGTAACTTCTTTGACCATTTTTTT
Organism: Coregonus lavaretus; assembly: GCF_964263955.1. NCBI lineage: Eukaryota > Metazoa > Chordata > Actinopteri > Salmoniformes > Salmonidae > Coregonus > Coregonus lavaretus. The sequence continues at coordinate 77,346,626 of NC_139991.1, forward strand.
TGTTTTGCATGAAATCTCAAAATGCCCCATTTTCTTCCTGCATCTTTTGTTGGGTGCTGGACAATTTTCACTGTCATCATGGCTGCGGGTTACAACGTGAGCAATTTCCCTGTTTTGACTGACTGTTTCTTTGCTTAAACTGTTTTGTTGTGGCCGCATGCAGTCAGCAGTGTTTGTTGTAACGCTGTGGTTTGCGTCTCACCTCACCAACGTCCTTCTCAGCTCCTGCGCGATGCTGCTTTATCTGCCGCGCGGTTTTTATCGCCTTCTCCAGTGTCAAGTCTGGCTTGAGCTGTAGCTTTTGTCAAACATCACTGTCCATACTGCCAATCACACAAATCCTGTCCCTTATTTGTTGGTCCTTTCTAGTTCCAAACTCCTTATTTGTTCGTCCTTTGTAGTTCCAAACTCGCAGTGTTCAGCTCATACAGATTCCTCACAAAAGATTCCACTGTCTCTCCCCCTTTTTTTGAATCCGTTAATAGAAACATGCTCATTCGTGAATCACGTTGCGCCGTGGCACAAAATGTTCATTTAGTTTATTGATCACCACATCATAGTCGAACTCATCATTAAAGTCATCAAAGGAGAATGCATTGTAGACAATGTCTGCATCTTTCCCCCTGGGCATAAAGTAGTGAATTCACCTGCACCACACCGGCCTCCTTATCCAGTTTCGATGCCACTCGAAAACGGGAAAAACGTTAGCTGTGTTGGAATACCCACACTAACATACTGTATACTACATACTAATAGTTAATTTTAGTATACTGTAAATGAACGGTATCCTTTCAGTTGACAGTACTAGCGCTACGCCTGTCTACCGGAAGTTGATGCTGTTGCTATGCAACCTCTTGCTAGCTTGTTAGCATAACAAATTACTAGCTAGACATTTTATGACTTCGGGTTTGTTTTGTAAATTCAATCTGGAGTGCCAGAGTGTGCTCTGGGCATTCGTAAATTCAGAGCGTTGTCAGATTGTCAGTTCGTAAATTCAGAGCGTTGTCAGATTGTCAGTTCGTAAATTCAGAGCGTTGTCAGATTGTCAGTTCGTAAATTCAGAGCGTTGTCAGATTGTCAGTTCGTAAATTCAGAGCGTTGTCAGATTGTCAGTTCGTAAATTCAGAGCGTTGTCAGATTGTCAGTTCGTAAATTCAGAGCGTTGTCAGATTGTCAGTTCGTAAATTCAGAGCGTTGTCAGATTGTCAGTTCGTAAATTCAGAGCGTTTCGCTCTTGGAGCATTCAGAGCGCACACTGGACGCTCTGGCCGAGGAGTAGGGTTGATCCGACGTTGGCTAGCTTGACACAAATGAGAGAACAGCTCACTCTGACCATTCTACTCGCCCTAGCAGAGCTGGTTAGGCTGTTTTCATGTTATCCAGAGCGTTGGTGACTGTAACTGTGCTCTTAGCAACAATTTAATTACGATTTTTTGCAGACGTTTACTGACACATGCCATATTCAATGGGTGTTGAGCATTCGTAAATTAATCAGTTATTCTGCGCTCTGACACACTCAGACAAGAGTGCTCTGAAATCGGAGTAGATAGCCAGAGCGAATTTACGAACACACCCGAATTAACAATGTCCATTGAGAACGCACAATGACTAAACCACTTAGCTAAGCTAAGAATGAGGTGAATAATCAAGTCAATAAACTTTGGGTAGTTAGTTAGATAGCATATAGTTAATATACTGCCAAGTTTGATGTATTAGTAGCCAACTAACGTTAGGTTGCTCGCTAACATACCAGCACATACTGCTGTAATGATATGTTATGCGGTTCGTAAGGATAGCTTAGCTAACAAATTATCAGCCAACATAACGTGTAATGTAACTTATTTGAAAAGTCATTACTTTATTACATTGCTCCACATTTTCTTAACATTTGTCATAGTTAAAGCAGTGAATTTGTTTTCGCTCTCGTCGGACTTCGGCTGCATATTTTCCACCATTTTCTTCAAATCTGAAAATGTTGTGAAGTCACACCCATTTTCGGAAGAATTGCATTATGGGCCCTCAAAGCACGGAAATAGTGTCCACTGCTTGTATACTTTGTATTTTGGCGAATGTAGTACGACATCCAGGAACTTATGGCATACTAACTATAACCATACTATGACCAATAAGCATACTACATACTCAATTTACGTCACAAATAGTAGGGTTAATGAGGTTAGTATGAGTATTCGAACACAGCTGTTGTCTCCAGATCAGAAACGCCGACGGCTGCGAGAAATCAAACGGCTCTGGTCGGTTGAATTTCCAAATTTTCCTCAGTAATCTTCGGCGTGTGAGTTCTATAATTCTGACACCATGTCATGATGGAGACCAGGCAGTGAATTATCTGGTTTAGTTATGTTTAATAACTCTTAAATCAGACAAATAACATGCAGTCCACCGAGCTACTATCTGCTAGTCCTCATTGCTAGGTTAGTCATATTAGCGTAGTTCGCTAGGTCAGTCACATCCGGTTATGACGTTGACACGCATAACCAATCAATTACGGGGATAACTATCAGACATCACTACACTTATTATTAATTTTTTGATGTTCTGTTTTGCCATTTATGAATATGTTATTCAATGCGTTTCTATGGGTGATAGCAGTAAAGACCAAATTCAATGTTTCATCCAATATTTTGGTATCTTTTTTTTATACTTACAAGGGTCCTTAAATTCCAAATCAAATGGCTAAATGATACATTTGATGACCATCTTAAAACAATTCCATATGTTAACTTAGTAGATATTGCGATCTAAGGGCTTTTAAAGACTGAATAACACAATACAAAATAAACCAGGGTAATTTATATACAGGCAACGGCAGGGGTGTCATGCACCACAAACATCTGAGGGTGCACAAAGTACGTGAGGTTCGCTGAAACAGCTTTTTCTTGCAATCTATAGCCATAATCATTATGCTTAATTCTATGTAAAAAATGTATATATATATATGTCTATTTTTCTGCATATCTAAGTATACCTCTTGAGCTGTCTGTATTCTCCTGACTGGTGGTTCTTTTTTTTAAAGAAACTAAATCTGCTTCTCTGCATCTCTGCTAAAATCTGGGTAAAAGATTGAAAGGAATGTGATTATTATTTAATTATATATATATATATATATATATATATATATATATATATATATATATATATATATATATATATACACAGTGGGGGAAAAAAAAGTATTTAGTCAGCCACCAATTGTGCAAGTTCTCCCACTTAAAAAGATGAGAGAGGCCTGTAATTTTCATCATAGGTACACGTCAACTATGACAGACAAAATTAGAAAAAAAATCCAGAAAATCACATTGTAGGATTTTTAATGAATTTATTTGCAAATTATGGTGGAAAATAAGTATTTGGTCACCTACAAACAAGCAAGATTTCTGGCTCTCACAGACCTGTAACTTCTTCTTTAAGAGGCTCCTCTGTCCTCCACTCGTTACCTGTATTAATGGCACCTGTTTGAACTTGTTATCAGTATAAAAGAGACCTGTCCACAACCTCAAACAGTCACACTCCAAACTCCACTATGGTCAAGACCAAAGAGCTGTCAAAGGACACCAGAAACAAAATTGTAGACCTGCACCAGGCTGGGAAGACTGAATCTGCAATAGGTCAGCAGCTTGGTTTGAAGAAATCAACTGTGGGAGCAATTATTAGGAAATGGAAGACATACAAGACCACTGATAATCTCCCTCGATCTGGGGCTCCACGTAAGATCTCACCCCGTGGGGTCAAAATGATCACAAGAACGGTGAGCAAAAATCCCAGAACCACACGGGGGGACCTAGTGAATGACCTGCAGAGAGCTGGGACCAAAGTAACAAAGCCTACCATCAGTAACACACTACGCCGCCAGGGACTCAAATCCTGCAGTGCCAGACGTGTCCCCCTGCTTAAGCCAGTACATGTCCAGGCACATCTGAAGTTTGCTAGAGTGCATTTGAATGATCCAGAAGAGGATTGGGAGAATGTCATATGGTCAGATGAAACCAAAATAGAACTTTTTGGTAAAAACTCAACTCGTCGTGTTTGGAGGACAAAGAATGCTGAGTTGCATCCAAAGAACACCATACCTACTGTGAAGCATGGGGGTGGAAACATCATGCTTTGGGGCTGTTTTTCTGCAAAGGGACCAGGACGACTGATCCGTGTAAAGGAAAGAATAAATGGGGCCATGTATCGTGAGATTTTGAGTGAAAACCTCCTTCCATCAGCAAGGGCATTGAAGATGAAACGTGGCTGGGTCTTTCAGCATGATAATGATCAAAAACACACCGCCCGGGCAATGAAGGAGTGGCTTCGTAAGAAGCATTTCAAGGTCCTGGAGTGGCCTAGCCAGTGTCCAGATCTCAACCCCATAGAAAATCTTTGGAGGGAGTTGAAAGTCCGTGTTGCCCAGCGACAGCCCCAAAACATCACTGCTCTAGAGGAGATCTGCATGGAGGAATGGGCCAAAATACCAGCAACAGTGTGTGAAAACCTTGTGAAGACTTACAGAAAACGTTTGACCTGTGTCATTGCCAACAAAGGGTATATAACAAAGTATTGAGAATCTTTTGTTATTGACCAAATACTTATTTTCCACCATAATTTGCAAATAAATTCATAAAAAATCCTACAATGTGATTTTCTGGATTTTTTTCTCATTTTGTCTGTCATAGTTGACGTGTACCTATGATGAAAATTACAGGCCTCTCTCATCTTTTTAAGTGGGAGAACTTGCACAATTGGTGTCTGACTAAATACTTTTTTCCCCCACTGTATATATATATATATATATATATATATATATATATATATATATATATATATATATATACATTTACATTTACGTCATTTAGCAGACGCTCTTATCCAGAGCGACTTACAAATTGGTGCATTCACCTTATAGCCAGTGGGATAACCACTTTACAATGTTTTTTTTGGGGGGGTGTGGTAAGGGGGGGGGTAGAATGATTACTTTATCCTATCCCAGGTATTCCTTAAAGAGGTGGGGTTTCAAATGTCTCCGGAAGGTGGTGAGTGACTCCGCTATCCTGCCGTCGTGAGGGAGCTTGTTCCACCATTGGGGTGCCAGAGCAGCGAACAGTTTTGACTGGGCTGAGCGGGAACTGTGCTTCCGCAGAGGTAGGGGAGCCAGCAGGCCATAGGTGGATGAACGCAATGCCCTCATTTGGGTGTAGGGACTGATCAGAGCCTGAAGGTACGGAGGTGCCGTTCCCCTCACAGCTCCTTAGGCAAGCACCATGGTCTTGTAGCAGATGCGAGCTTCAACTGGAAGCCAGTGGAGTGTGCGGAGGAGCGGGGTGACGTGAGAGAACTTGGGAAGGTTGAACACCAGACGGGCTGCGGCATTCTGAATGAGTTGTTGGGGTTTAATGGCACAGGCAGGGAGCCCAGCCAACAGTGAGTTGCAGTAATCCAGACGGGAGATGACAAGTGCCTGGATTAGGACCTGTGCCGCTTCCTGTGTAAGGCAGGGTCGTACTCTCCGAATGTTGTAGAGCATGAACCTGCAGGATCGGGTTACCGCCTTGATGTTAGCGGAGAACGACAGGGTGTTGTCCAGGGTGACGCCAAGGCTCTTCGCACTCTGGGAGGAGGACACAACGGAGTTGTCAACCGTGATGGCGAGATCATGGAACAGGCAGTCCTTCCCCGGGAGGAAGAGCAGCTCCGTCTTGCCAGGGTTCAGCTTGAGGTGGTGATCCGTCATCCATACTGATATGTCTGCCAGACATGCAGAGATGCGATTCGCCACCTGGTTATCAGAAGGGGGAAAGGAGAAGATGAAATGTGTGTCGTCTGCGTAGCAATGATAGGAGAGGCCATGTGAGGATATGACAGAGCTAAGTGATTTGGTGTATAGCGAGAATAGGAGAGGGCCTAGAACTGAACCCTGGGGGACACCAGTGTTGAGAGCACGTGGTGCGGAGACAGCTTCTCGCCACCCCACTTGGTAGGAGCGACCGGTCAGGTAGGACGCAATCCAAGAGTGAGCCGCGCCGGAGATGCCCAGCTCGGAGAGGGTGGAGAGGAGGATCTGATGGTTCACAGTATCAAAGGCAGCAGACAGGTCTAGAAGGACAAGAGCAGAGGAGAGAGAGTTAGCTTTAGCAGTGCGGAGAGCCTCCGTGACACAGAGAAGAGCAGTCTCAGTTGAATGACCAGTCTTGAAACCTGACTGGTTTGGATCAAGAAGGTCATTCTGAGAGAGATAGCAAGAGAGTTGGCTAAAGACGGCACGCTCAATAGTTTTGGAGAGAAAACAAAGAAGGGATACTGGTCTGTAGTTGTTGACATCAGAGGGATCGAGTGTTGGTTTTTTGAGAAGGGGTGCAACTCTCGCTCTCTTGAAGACGGAAGGGACATAGCCAGCGGTCAAGGATGAGTTAATCAGCGAGGTGAGGTAAGGGAGAAGGTCACCGGAGATGGTCTGGAGAAGAGAGGAGGGGATAGGGTCAAGCGTGCAGGTTGTTGGGCGGCTGGCCGTCACAAGTCGCAAGATTTTATCTGGAGAGAGAGGGGAGAAAGAAGTCAAAGCATAGGGTAGGGCAGTGTGAGCAGGACCAGCAGTGTCATTTGACTTAACAAACGAGGATCGGATGTCGTCAACCTTCTTTTCAAAATGGTTGACGAAGTCATCCACAGAGAGGGAGGAGGGGGGGGGGGGCAGGAGGATTCAGCAGGGAGGAGAAGGTGGCAAAGAGCTTCCTAGGGTTAGAGGCAGATGCTTGGAATTTAGAGTGGTAGAAAGTGGCATTAGCAGCAGAAACAGATGAAGAAAAAGTGGAGAGGAGGGAGTGAAAAGATGCCAGGTCCGCAGGGAGTCTAGTTTTCCTCCATTTCCGCTCGGTTGCCCGGAGCCCTGTTCTGTGAGCTCGCAATGAGTCATCAAGCCACGGAGCTGGAGGGGAGGACCGAGCCGGCCGGGAGGATAGGGGACATAGAGAGTCAAAGGATGCAGAAAGGGAGGAGAGGAGGGTTGAGGAGGCAGAATCAGGAGATTGGAGGGAGAAGGGTTGAGCAGAGGGAAGATATGATAGGATGGAAGAGGAGAGAGTAGCGGGAGAGAGAGAGCGAAGGTTGCGACGGCGCATTACCATCTGAGTAGGGGCAGAGTGAGTAGTGTTGGAGGAGAGCGAGTGAGAAAAGGATACGAAGTAGTGGTCAGAGACATGGAGGGGAGTTGCAGTGAGATTAGTAGAAGAACAGCATCTAGTAAAGATGAGGTCAAGTGTATTGCCTGCCTTGTGAGTAGGGGGGGGGACGGTGAGAGGGTGAGGTCAAAAGAGGAGAGGAGTGGAAAGAAGGAGGCAGAGAGAAATGAGTCAAAGGTAGACGTAGGGAGGTTGAAGTCCCCCAGAACTGTGAGGGGTGAGCCATCCTCAGGAAAGGAACTTATCAAGGCGTCAAGCTCATTGATGAACTCTCCAAGGGAACCTGGAGGGCGATAAATGACAAGGATATTAAGCTTAAATGGGCTAGTGACTGTGACAGCATGGAATTCAAATGAGGAGATAGACAGATGGGTCAGGGGAAAAATAGAGAATGTCCACTTGGGAGAGATGAGGATTCCTGTGCCACCACCCCGCTGACCAGATGCTCTCGGGGTATGCGAGAACACATGTTCAGACGAGGAGAGAGCAGTAGGAGTAGCAGTGTTTTCAGTGGTAATCCATGTTTCCGTCAGCGCCAAGAAGTCGAGGGACTGGAGGGTAGCATAGGCTGAGATGAACTCTGCCTTGTTGGCAGCAGAACGGCAGTTCCAGAGGCTGCCTGAGACCTGGAACTCCACGTGGGTGGTGCGTGCAGGGACCACCAGGTTAGAGAGGCAGCAGCCACGCGGTGTGAGGCGTTTGTATAGCCTGTGCGGAGAGGAGAGAACAGGGATAGACAGAGGCATAGTTGACAGGCTGCAGAAAATGGCTACAATAATGCAAAGGAGATCGGAATGAAATTAACTAAACATCTGGGAAAGGAGAGAGCGGGGCCTCCCTCACCACAACACCCAAATATAACTCTCCCAACTTCCACCTCAGAAACTATAATTGTTGTAAACTACAGCGGTTCAATGTTTTCTAGGAATAGACTAACTTAGTTTATTCAGCTAGCTAACTAGGTACAGTATTCTTCCGTGAAAATCGTCCAGGGCACCTAGTCATAAGACGCCACAGCCAGCTAGCATGCCGGACAACTGCTTTGACCTCCATCAAATGGTAGTATGGCAGCCATATTGGATTTTGGACGCCATATTGGAGTTGAGGCAAAGTCCAGGGTGGACCCAAAGATAATCTGTGGTGACCCCCTCACTAAATTGCAAGAGTAGGGGCTAAAGATACAAAATCCTTCAACAAACTTTGGACCCCAGAAAAATGTAATTTGGATGTTTGAGCCCACTTGTGTGACGATTACAATAGCCACACATCAAAAGATGTGTAACTGTATGTATTTTTGGCTGTATGTATTCATGACCATACAGCACTGAATGAGAGCACATTTGACTTGGAAATGTGTCTATTAATCAGCTAGCCTGGCGGGTAGGATCGAATCCCCGAGCTGACAAGGTACAAATCTGCCGTTCTGCCCCTGAGCAAGGCAGTTAACCCACTGTTCTCCGGGAGCCGATGACTTGGATGTCGATTAAGGCAGCCCCCCCCGCACCTCTCTGATTCAGAGGGGTTGGGTTAAATGTGGAAGACACATTTCAGTTGAATGCATTCAGTTGTACAACTGACTAGGTATCCCCCTTTCCCTTACCAACGTTAAAGGTTATATTCATTGTTGATATTTCCGCCTATTGTATCTCCGTGTTTACAGGTCTATATTTCCTAGATGCATTACGATATCCTAATGCTATTTCTTTGTGTATGTGGGGCATACAACTGACTACCTGTATTCCAAATTATAGCAATATCAGAGCTTGCAATATTGGGTTACATGAGTTTATGTGTCCCCCCCTCCAGCCAGGCATTATTCTGCACTTTTTCAGTTAAGGGGGTGTCTCGCAATATCGATCAATTTAACCACTTTTACAGTAAAATATTTTTAAACAAACATCCATTTCATACAAGGGAGACATTAGAGATGTGAAAACACATGGTTTTGTTTTGTTCTACCTCAGGTGTCTCAACACTATTAGTTTACTTACAGTTGAAGTTGGAAGTTTACATACACTTAGGTTGGAGTCATTAAAACTTGTTTTTCAACCGCTCCACAAATTTCTTGTTAACAAACTATAGTTTTGGCAAGTCGGCTAGGACATCTACTTTGTGCATGACACAAGTACTTTTTCCAACAATTGTTTACAGACAGATTATTTAACTTATAATTCACTGTATCACAATTCCAGTGGGTCAGAAGTTTACATACACTAAGTTGAATGTGCCTTTAAACAGCTTGGAAAATTCCAGAAAATGATGTCATGGCTTTAGAAGCTTCTGATAGGCTAATTGACATCATTTGAGTCAGTTGGAGGTGTACCTGTGGATGTATTTCAAAGCCTACCTTCAAACTCAGTGCCTCTTTGCTTGACATCATGCGAAAATCAAAAGAAATCAGCCAAGACCTCAGAAAATAATTGTAGACCTCCACAAGTCTGGTTCATCCTTGGGAGCAATTTCCAAATGCCTGAAGGTACCACATTCATCTGTACAAACTATAGTACGCAAGTATAAACACCATGGGACCACGCAGCCATCATACCGCTCAGGAAGGAGACGCGTTCTGTCTCCTAGAGATGAACGTACTTTGGTGCGAAAAGTGCAAATCAATCCCAGAACAATAGCAAAGGACCTTGTGAAGATGCTGGAGGAAACAGGTACAAAAGTATCTATATCCACAGTAAAACAAGTTCTATATTGAGATAACCTGAAAGGCCGCTTAGCAAGGAAGAAGCCACTGCTCCAAAACCGCCATAAAAAAGCACATGGGGACAAAGATTGTACTTTTTGGAGAAATGTCCTCTGGTCTGATGAACCAAAAATAGAACTGTTTGGCCATAATGACCATCGTTATGTTTGGAGGAAAAAGGGGGTCGCTTGCAAGCCGAAGAACACCATCCCAACCATGAAGCACGGGGTGGCAGCATCATGCTGTGGGGGTGCTTTGCTGCAGGAGGGACTGGTGCACTTCACAAAATAGATGGCATCATGAGGAAGGAAAATTATGTGGATGTATTGAAGCAACATCTCAAGACATCAGTCAGGAAGTTAAAGCTTGGTCGCAAATGGGTCTTCCAAATGGACAATGACCCCAAGCATACTTCCAAAGTTGGGGCAAAATGGCTTAAGGACAACAAAGTCAAGGTATTGGAGTGGCCATCACAAAGCCCTGACCTCAATCCTATAGAAAATGTGTGGGCAGAACTGAAAAAGCGTGTGCGAGCAAGGAGGCCTACAAACCTGACTCAGTTACAACATTTCTTTTTTGAGGAATGGGCCAAAATTCACCCAACTTATTGTGGGAAGCTTGTGGAAGGCTACCCGAAACGTTTGACCCAAGTTAAACAATTAAAAGGCAATGCTACCAAATACTAATTGAGTGTATGTAAACTTCTGACCCACTGGGAATGTGGTGAAAGAAATAAAAGCTGAAATAAATCATTCTCTCTACTATTATTCTGACATTTCACATTCTTAAAATAAAGTGGTGATCCTAACTGACCTAAGACAGGGAATTTTTACTAGGATTAAATGTCAGGAATTGTGAAAAACTGAGTTTAAATGTATTTGGCTAAGGTGTATGTAAACTTCAACTGTACACACTCTGTTAGAGCTAATAAAGAGAGACTAATCAATCAGATCGATGTCCGGCAGCAGGCCTGCATAAACTCTCCGAGCACTCTCATTCCACCTCTATAGTACCTCTTAACTCAGTGGAGCTGAGTGAGTGGGTATCTGTGTGTCTCTGGTAAGTCAGTCAGTCTGTCTGATGAGGTGGTTTTATGCCACATTACTTTTCTTCATCCTGGGACATAAAGCTTCAACCATCTTCTGCCACTGAGGGACAGCCCTGTGGACCTGGACCCTAGGACAGGAAGCCTGACAAGACAGACAGGATACCCTATAGGCCAGCTAGAGACAGACTGGACTGGGACCCCAGCAAGGGCTAACACTGGAACCTAGGGTAGCCAGACGTGAGTCCCTAGGACAGGAGACGCAAGGACAGCCTGATGGGATTCCGCTGACCACTCCTGGTCTTGTGTTCTTAGGACAGTCAGGAGACTCTAGGACAGTCAGGAGACTAGGACAGGCAGGAGACTCTAGGACAGTCAGGAGACTAGGACAGTCAGGAGACTCTAGGACAGTCAGGAGACTCTAGGACGGTCAGGAGACTAGGACACCCAGGAGACTCTAGGACAGTCAGGAGACTCTAGGACAGTCAGGAGACTCTAGGACAGTCAGGAGACTCTAGAACACCCAGGAGACTCTAGGACAGTCAGGAGACTAGGACAGGCAGGAGACTCTAGGACAGTCAGGAGACTCTAGGACAGTCAGGAGACTATAGGACACCCAGGAGACACTAGGACAGTCAGGAGACTAGGACAGTCAGGAGACTAGGACAGTCAGGAGACTAGGACACCCAGGAGACTCTAGGACAGTCAGGAGACTCTAGGACAGTCAGGAGACTCTAGGACAGTCAGGAGACTCTAGGACAGTCAGGAGACTAGGACACCCAGGAGACTCTAGGACAGTCAGGAGACTAGGACACCCAGGAGACTCTAGGACAGTCAGGAGACTAGGACAGTCAGGAGACTCTAGGACAGTCAGGAGACTAGGACAGTCAGGAGACTCTAGGACAGTCAGGAGACTAGGACACCCAGGAGACTAGGACACCCAGGAGACTCTAGGACACCCAGGAGACTAGGACACCCAGGAGACTAGGACAGTCAGGAGACTAGGACAGTCAGGAGACTAGGACAGTCAGGAAATTCTAGGACAGTCAGGAGACTCTAGGACAGTCAGGAGACTAGGACAGTCAGGAGACTCTAGGACACCCAGGAGACTCTAGGACAGTCAGGAGACTAGGACAGTCAGGAGACTAGGACAGTCAGGAGACTCTAGGACAGTCAGGAGACTCTAGGACAGTCAGGAGACTAGGACAGTCAGGAGACTCTTATTTTTTACCCAGTTACACTTCTCAAAAGGCACTGCATTGGTGAAATGACCCATATACTGTAGGTTGGTTGGAAACTGCTTGAATACTATACCACTAGGTGGAATGCCCCATATGCTGTAGGTTGGTTGGACATGGCTCAATGCTTTATAAACTGCTTGAATACTATACCACTAGGTGGAATGCCCATATACTGTAGGTTGGTTGGACATGGCTCAATGCTTTGTAAACTGCTTGCATACAATACCACTAGGTGGAATGACCCATATGCTGTAGGTTGGTTGGACATGGCTCAATGCTTTATAAACTGCTTGCATACTATACCACTAGGTGGAATGACCCATATGCTGTAGGTTGGTTGGACATGGCTCAATGCTTTATAAACTGCTTGCATACTATACCACTAGGTGGAATGACCCATATGCTGTAGGTTGGTTGGACATGGCTCAATGCTTTATAAACTGCTTGAATACTATACCACTAGGTGGAATGACCCATATGCTGTAGGTTGGTTGGACATGGCTCAATGCTTTATAAACTGCTTGAATACTATACCACTAGGTGGAATGACCCATATACTGTAGGTTGGTTGGACATGGCTCAATGCTTTATAAACTGCTTGAATCCTATACCACTAGGTGGAATGACCCATATGCTGTAGGTTGGTTGGACATGGCTCAATGCTTTATAAACTGCTTGAATCCTATACCACTAGGTGGAATGACCCATATGCTGTAGGTTGGTTGGACATGGCTCAATGCTTTATAAACTGCTTGAATCCTATACCACTAGGTGGAATGACCCATATGCTGTAGGTTGGTTGGACATGGCTCAATGCTTTATAAACTGCTTGAATACTATACCACTAGGTGGAATGACCCATATGCTGTAGGTTGGTTGGACATGGCTCAATGCTTTATAAACTGCTTGAATACTATACCACTAGGTGGAATGACCCATATGCTGTAGGTTGGTTGGACATGGCTCAATGCTTTATAAACTATTTGAATACTATACCACTAGGTGGAATGACCCATATGCTGTAGGTTGGTAGGACATGGCTCAATGCTTTATAAACTGCTTGAATACTATACCACTAGGTGGAATGACCCATATGCTGTAGGTTGGTTGGACATGGTTCAATGCTTTATAAACTGCTTGAATACTATACCACTAGGTGGAATGACCCATATGCTGTAGGTTGGTTGGACATGGCTCAATGCTTTATAAACTGCTTGAATACTATACCACTAGGTGGAATGACCCATATACTGTAGGTTGGTTGGACATGGCTCAATGCTTTATAAACTGCTTGAATACTATACCACTAGGTGGAATGACCCATATGCTGTAGGTTGGTTGGACATGGCTCAATGCTTTGTAAACTGCTTGAACACTATACCACTAGGTGGAATGACCCATATGCTGTAGGTTGGTTGGACATGGCTCAATGCTTTATAAACTGCTTGAATACTATACCACTAGGTGGAATGACCCATATGCTGTAGGTTGGTTGGACATGGCTCAATGCTTTGTAAACTGCTTGAATACTATACCACTAGGTGGAATGACCCATATGCTGTAGGTTGGTTGGACATGGCTCAATGCTTTATAAACTGCTTGAATACTATACCACTAGGTGGAATGACCCATATGCTGTAGGTTGGTTGGACATGGCTCAATGCTTTATAAACTGCTTGAATCCTATACCACTAAGTGGAATGACCCATATGCTGTAGGTTGGTTGGACATGGCTCAATGCTTTATAAACTGCTTGAATACTATACCACTAGGTGGAATGACCCATATGCTGTAGGTTGGTTGGACATGGCTCAATGCTTTATAAACTGCTTGAATACTATACCACTAGGTGGAATGACCCATATGCTGTAGGTTGGTTGGACATGGCTCAATGCTTTGTAAACTGCTTGAATACTATACCACTAGGCATGGGCGGCTTGTTCAATAGGGCGATATGGGCGACGCACTGCCAAACGGGAAAAGGAAGGGATTTTTTTTCTAATCAATTATATCACGGCAACAGCAGTTATCAGTGTTCACGTCTGATCTGCCAGCCACTAAATGTCAAATCAGGCTAAAGTCGTGCTTCAAATGGCCCCGCCCGTTTTTTGGGCGATTTCAGTCAGGTTGAAAATCGCCCAGAAGTCTCTCATAGCCTGTCATGTAAAATCTATTTTTTTCACATTTCAAAGCTTTCAATACATTCTCTATGGGTGTCTGTGGGCATGCACTTACGCGCTTTCGTCATACGTGACGTAACGTTGAACGTAACTAAGACAATGGCGGCTAGCAGCGTCTATGTTGCGACCTGCAGTGTGGCGTTATTTTATGTTTTTAATTTGTAGACTTAGTTTACAAACATTCTGCAAACATTCTGCTTTGGACTGATCTTCGGTTTTTGACTGATCTTGTTGATCGTGTACATACCCGCTACGAACGGACTAAATAATGAAAACGCTGCTGGCAGCGGAATCCCAATACAGCTGGGAGACTTGGCTGGATGACAGAGTCCCGGACAGAGAAGTGGAGCCGGCCACCTTCACCCTGGTCAGAGCGGACCGCGATCCTGGTAAGAGAGCGACTCTGTACCCCGACATTGAACTGCTTTCTGTGTCATTGAACCTTACTATTGTTGATAAAACAAGTTTACTGGAGAACGGAGACCAAGTAGAGACTTTTGGACAAGGTGGATAATTGTATAAAATAAGGCAGTTTATTCAGAGGTAAAGATATCTGGAATCGCGTGCACGGACCCGTTCGTCAAACTCGTAGGGAGTTTATCAGAAGAGCCCCTAAACATTGTGTGCTGACATTTTATACAATAAAATGAAGTAGGTTGAATCTAGTAGTTCTGATCTTCTGATTGGTCCTGATGAGTTGGGCGAGGTCACCTCCAGGCTAGTGTCACTGTTGCATTGGTTCTGAGTCGGGTTCTCTGTCTTCAGATGTTCAGCCTAAGAGAAGAGGATTTGTGTGTGTGTGTGTGTTTGTTATCAGTGTGTGTGTGTGTGTGTGTGTTTGTTATCAGTGATGATGTGTGTGTGTGTGTGTGTGTGTGTTAATCAGTGATGATGTGTGTGTGTGTGTGTGTGTGTGTCCTCAGGGCAAGAACTCGTGAGTTGGAAGAACTGAGAGACCTATGGCGTGGGTGTTATCCTTAGCCACCTGCTGACAAGGCTGACAAGATAGGACTCTTGTTCATTGTATTGAATACAAAGGCCCAACACAAAATGGGTCATGCACAAGATTTTAGTCAGACCAAGCTATAACATTATATATTTACTACGACAGTACATTCAACCAAAAGCTAATATAACAAAGGCATCAGAGATTATTTATAATCTGTCACAGAAACTGGAATCCATCTCCCCAGATCAGTCAATAAATGCTTCTGGTATTGACTTATATGCTGCCCCTGTCTTCATGTTGTTGCTGGACATATCTTTTTTAAAATGTGTGTAGGTCACCTAAATCATCAGAAAAATTGCCCCTCCTGAGAATTTTTTCAGGAGCCGCCACTGCCACTAGGTGGAATGACCCATATGCTGTAGGTTGGTTGGACATGGCTCAATGCTTTGTAAACTGCTTGAATCCTATACCACTAGGTGGAATGACCCATATGCTGTAGGTTGGTTGGACATGGCTCAATGCTTTATAAACTGCTTGAATCCTATACCACTAGGTGGAATGACCCATATGCTGTAGGTTGGTTGGACATGGCTCAATGCTTTATAAACTGCTTGAATCCTATACCACTAGGTGGAATGACCCATATGCTGTAGGTTGGTTGGACATGGCTCAATGCTTTATAAACTGCTTGAATCCTATACCACTAGGTGGAATGACCCATATGCTGTAGGTTGGTTGGACATGGCTCAATGCTTTATAAACTGCTTGAATACTATACCACTAGGTGGAATGACCCATATGCTGTAGGTTGGTTGGACATGGCTCAATGCTTTATAAACTGCTTGAATACTATACCACTAGGTGGAATGACCCATATGCTGTAGGTTGGTTGGACATGGCTCAATGCTTTATAAACTATTTGAATACTATACCACTAGGTGGAATGACCCATATGCTGTAGGTTGGTAGGACATGGCTCAATGCTTTATAAACTGCTTGAATACTATACCACTAGGTGGAATGACCCATATGCTGTAGGTTGGTTGGACATGGTTCAATGCTTTATAAACTGCTTGAATACTATACCACTAGGTGGAATGACCCATATGCTGTAGGTTGGTTGGACATGGCTCAATGCTTTATAAACTGCTTGAATACTATACCACTAGGTGGAATGACCCATATACTGTAGGTTGGTTGGACATGGCTCAATGCTTTATAAACTGCTTGAATACTATACCACTAGGTGGAATGACCCATATACTGTAGGTTGGTTGGACATGGCTCAATGCTTTGTAAACTGCTTGAATCCTATACCACTAGGTGGAATGACCCATATACTGTAGGTTGGTTGGACATGGCTCAATGCTTTATAAACTGCTTGAATACTATACCACTAGGTGGAATGACCCATATACTGTAGGTTGGTTGGACATGGCTCAATGCTTTATAAACTGCTTGAATCCTATACCACTAGGTGGAATGACCCATATGCTGTAGGTTGGTTGGACATGGCTCAATGCTTTATAAACTGCTTGAATACTATACCACTAGGTGGAATGACCCATATGCTGTAGGTTGGTTGGACATGGCTCAATGCTTTATAAACTGCTTGAATACTATACCACTAGGTGGAATGACCCATATACTGTAGGTTGGTTGGACATGGTTCAATGCTTTATAAACTGCTTGAATCCTATACCACTAGGTGGAATGACCCATATACTGTAGGTTGGTTGGACATGGCTCAATGCTTTATAAACTGCTTGAATACTATACCACTAGGTGGTTTCAGGCCCATATGCCGTTTACAAGAACAAACGTGGTTAGATCCTCAGAATTGTAAGGTATTCATATCATTAGTCAAAAGCGTCAATAATCATACATCACAGATAAGTATTTAATCACAAAACCTTTTATTCGTTTTAAGGATACAGCTGTCTATGTAGTGGTTTGAGGATAGAGTCTGTAGCGGTTGTTTTGGCAGAGGCGGAACTGTGTTAGAGCAGTCAAATCCACTAGAAGCTTCCGGTATTATACCTGAAGAGGACGTCGCCGTTGGCCGCATGGAGTCGCATTAAGATAAATCCCATGCAGCCTAGTTTACAAGCTGTAACACTGGAATGTGAGATGGAATCTACACCTCCATAAGGCTGATAGAAATCCTCATTATTTTCTTTAATGATTTTCAATTTGAGCGTCATTATTTCTGCAGGCTAGGCCTGTGGCCTACACTTTCTCGTTGTGAACTTCTAAAGCGAGCGGGACGGGGTGTGGCTTCTGGCAATGATCACAAGAGCAGCTGCTCACTGACCTTTAAGGCCCCAACCGCAGTTACGCCTCAGACGCCGCCAAAACATTAGCTATGCCGGTTAACGCATTGATCTGATTGAATCTAGGCCTCAGTTTGTGAAAAGATATTTACAATACATGTGACATCACTGTTGGCTGACATGTCTGTAACATCTGGTTTCACTGCATTACAATGTTGTTATAGGTCAGCCAATGACTATCATAGGATGCATCCCAAATAGAACCCTATTCCCTATATAGTGCACTACTTTTGACCAGGACCCATAGGGAATAGGGTGCCATTTGGGAATCATCAACAATAACGCAGGTTTACATCAAGATGACAGTCTTGACTGTCAGTTTTATGATTCAATGTTAAGCGCATAGCTTGGAATACACAATATGCGCACAATACTAGTCCTTGAATCCCCGGTGTAGGATTGGCTTAAACCCACGTAGATTTATGATTCCTGTACAACACGATGGTAGAATTATTGTGCTGTAGTTTTAGCACAAGATCATCCTGCTTCTTCTGCGGAGCAGTCAATGCCAGCATAGGTGAACTTCTCATACAGGGTGGTGTTGACATATGTCTATCGAACAACACACAGAGAAATAATGTTAATTATTAAATAATGTTAATTATTAAACTAATTCAGAAATAATAACAAGCAGCAATAGGATTTTATTTAGAACACTGTTTTCATTGAAAGGTTAGAAAACATTCAGTTCACCTTACTACAGATCCTAGTGTATATAATATGAAACTCAAAAAGGTACATTTCCTGAAGAAAATGAAGTGTGTGTTTGATTGACCTTCCTGTCCTCCAGCATCCGTTTGAGGGAGACCAGTATGTGTTGGAACGTGGGTCTCTCGCATGGCTTCTCTGTCCAGCACTGCCGCATCAGGTCATACCTGGACACGACCACACAGGAGAGGGGTGCTACACTGTATATCCGTATTATACATGGTGAATAATCTTGAATTCCAAATGTAGATGTTTTTACTAATAATGTATGTGTGTATATTCCTGTGATCTCTGCTCTGTAAGACGGTCCGTCTGTGGTACCTACACCTCATCGTCACAGTTGAGTGGTTTCTCCAGCCGGTAGCTCTGAGGGAGTTTCTCATACAGCTCAGCACAGGTCATCCCACAGTACGGAGTACCTCCTGATACACACACACACACACACACACACACACACACACACACACACACACACACACACACACACACACACACACACACACACACACACACACACACACACACACACACACACACACACACACACACACACACACACACACACACACACACACACATACACACACACACACACACACACACACAGGTCATCCCACAGTACAGAGTACCTCCTGATACACACACACTGTTATTTACACGCAACAGGACTATGAGACTCCATAGTAAAGGAATTACTGACTAGGTTTCCCATTCTAGTCATTCTATTTCTGTATTGTAGGCCGTCATTGTAAGTAGACTGTCATTGTAAAAAAAAGATTTTGTTTTTAACTGACTTGCCTAGTTAAATAAAGGTTAAATAAAAAAAATTAAATTAAAAATCAGACTCCACTTCACTCCAAACAGTACAGTGTATATATCATTTACCACACTGGATACAAACCTAAGCTCACTATCTCCCAGAGAAGTACACCATACGACCATCTGGGATTGAAGAGAGAAAGACAATCCGTTTTCAATTCATTGGTTCATATATGTGTATCTGACACATGTTCAGTCTGCAACTTTCACTGCCAGTGGTAGGATGCAGTACTCACACATCACTATCAGTGGTAGGATGCAGTACTCACACATCACTGCCAGTGGTAGGATGCAGTACTCACACATCACTATCAGTGGTAGGATGCAGTACTCACTGTCAGTGGTAGGATGCAGTACTCACACATCACTGTCAGTGGTAGGATGCAGTACTCACTGTCAGTGGTAGGATGCAGTACTCACACATCACTGTCAGTGGTAGGATGCAGTACTCACTGTCAGTGGTAGGATGCAGTACTCACACATCACTGTCAGTGGTAGGATGCAGTACTCACACATCACTATCAGTGGTAGGATGCCGTACTCACTGTCAGTGGTAGGATGCAGTACTCACACATCACTATCAGTGGTAGGATGCCGTACTCACTGTCAGTGGTAGGATGCCGTACTCACTGTCAGTGGTAGGATGCAGTACTCACACATCACTATCAGTGGTAGGATGCAGTACTCACTGTCAGTGGTAGGATGCAGTACTCACACATCACTATCAGTGGTAGGATGCAGTACTCACTGTCAGTGGTAGGATGCAGTACTCACACATCACTATCAGTGGTAGGATGCAGTACTCACTGTCAGTGGTAGGATGCAGTACTCACACATCACTGTCAGTGGTAGGATGCCGTACTCACTGTCAGTGGTAGGATGCAGTACTCACAGTCAGTGGTAGGATGCCGTACTCACTGTCAGTGGTAGGATGCCGTACTCACAGTCAGTGGTAGGATGCAGTACTCACAGTCAGTGGTAGGATGCAGTACTCACGCGTCACTGTCAGTGGTAGGATGCAGTACTCACTGTCAGTGGTAGGATGCAGTACTCACACATCACTATCAGTGGTAGGACGCAGTACTCACATGTCACTGTCAATGGTAGGGCGCAGTACTCACACATCAGTGGTAGGACGCAGTACTCACACGTCACTGTCAGTGGTAGGATGCAGTACTCACATGTCACTGTCAATGGTAGGGCGCAGTACTCACACATCAGTGGTAGGACGCAGTACTCACACGTCACTGTCAGTGGTAGGATGCAGTACTCACACGTCACTATCAGTGGTAGGATGCGGTACTCACACGTCACTGTCAGTGGTAGGATTCAGTACTCACTTCACTATCAGTGGTAGGATGCGGTACTCACACGTCACTGTCAGTGGTAGGATGCGGTACTCACACGTCACTGTCAGTGTTAGGATGCAGTACTCACACGTCACTATCAGTGGTAGGATGCAGTACTCACACGTCACTGTCAGTGTTAGGATGCAGTACTCACACGTCACTATCAGTGGTAGGATGCAGTACTCACACGTCACTATCAGTGGTAGGATGCGGTACTCACACGTCACTGTTGGTGGTATAGACACTGTAGGTCAGTGATTCTATGGCCATCCACCTGACAGGTAACCGTCCCTGTTTGAAAACACAGTAAAGAGACATTACTTTCTCAATCCACACAATAAAAATACATGTCTTTCTCAATCCACACAATAAAAAGACATGTCTGTCTCAACACACACAGTAAAGATGTCTTCGTGAATAACAAAGTTTCAGCACCATGGCTAATAAGAGTGGTGCTAGTGGGCAGCCCTGGTGTGTCCCTCCGCCCAACTGGAAGGCAGGCTAGGTGACTGCCTTCTGTTTGTGACCACAGCGGCCTGAGAGGATCATATAGTGTGAATTTATGTTGACGTTGAAGTTTGTCAGCTTCAGAGACTCTTACCATGGTCTTCTTCACATAGACCTCCTGCCCTCTGGAGAGACCGAAGTCGGCTATCTTGGCCCCTAAGCTCTCTCCCACCAGGATGTTTCTGGCTGCCAGGTCTCTGTGGATGAACTAGAAATGGGAAAAGATCTGGTCAGATTATTCAACTCACAAGAATAAATCCTCTGTGCAATGCCTTATGGGATGTGATGACTAAAAGCTAGATCTCTTGTCTCTGGGGTCTGACACTGACCTAGCCTGGTACCACAGAGAGACACTGAAGTAGCCTGGTACCACAGAGAGACACTGACCTAGCCTGGTACCACAGAGAGACACTGACCTAGCCTGGTACCACAGAGAGACACTGACCTACCCTGGTACCACAGAGAGACACTGACCTAGCCTGGTACCACAGGGAGACACTGACCTAGCCTGGTACCACAGAGAGACACTAACCTAGCCTGGTACCACAGAGAGACACTGACCTAGCCTGGTACCACAGAGAGACACTGACCTAGCCTGGTACCACAGAGAGACACTGACCTAGCCTGGTACCACAGAGAGACATTGACCTAGCCTGGTACCACAGAGAGGCACTAACCTAGCCTGGTACCACAGAGAGACACTAACCTAGCATGGTACCACAGAGAGACACTGACCTAGCCTGGTACCACAGAGAGGCACTAACCTAGCCTGGTACCACAGGGAGACACTAACCTAGCCTGGTACCACAGAGAGACACTAACCTAGCCTGGTCCCACGCTAAGTGACAATAAGTGACAGGAGTTGGCAAGAGAGTGCAGCCGATGTGAAATGGCTAGCTAGTTAGCAGTGCGCACTAGTAGCGTTCAGTCGGTGACGTCACCTGCTTTGAGACCTAGAATTAAATGTTTCCCTTGCTTCGCAAAAAACGCAGCTTTTGTGGAGTGACAGGTAACGATGCCTTGTGGGTGACAGTTGTCCATGAGTTCAGAGGGTCCCCGGTTCGAGCCCAGGTTGGCGCAAGGAGAGGGAAGGAAGCAACACTGCTACAAGAGCACAAACAGGTCTGGAACCAGGCTAACGCTAACCTGTTTCTGAGCCAGGTAGTCCATGCCGCGGGCCACGTCCGCAGCAAAGTGCAGCAGCTGTTGTGAGGTGAGGGTGGAGGCGGTGCTGTTAGCGATAGCGAAGACCGGGTCAGTCTCCAACACTCTGCTCTTACGCAGGAAGTCCAACAGGTTGCCATGAGGGGCGAACTCTATGGCCAGGTACAGGTAGCCTGGAGACAGAAAACACTGGTTAATAACAATTGAATCAGTTCATAGTACTCTATGGCCAGGTACAGGTAGCCTGGAGACAGAGAGAAGCAGGGAGCATTATGGCACTTCATTGCATCATTTTTCTCCCCATATTTATATTTCAGTGTACAATACACTTTGGTTTGTTTGGATGAAACTGTGTTCACAGGCTCCCAGTAGGTTGATGATATAATTATATTACCTCTGTGTTCACAGGCCCCCAGTAGGTTGATGATATTATTATATTACCTCTGTGTTCACAGGCCCCCAGTAGGTTGATGATATTATTATATTACCTCTGTGTTCACAGGCCCCCAGTAGGTTGATGATATTATTATATTACCTCTGTGTTCACAGGCCCCCAGTAGGTTGATGATGTTATTATATTACCTCTGTGTTCACAGGCCCCCAGTAGGTTGATGATATTATTATATTACCTCTGTGTTCACAGGCCCCCAGTAGGTTGATGATATTATTATATTACCTCTGTGTTCACAGGCCCCCAGTAGGTTGATGATGTTATTATATTACCTCTGTGTTCACAGGCCCCCAGTAGGTTGATGATGTTATTATATTACCTCTGTGTTCACAGGCCCCCAGTAGGTTGATGATGTTGGGGTGATGGCCTAGTTTACACAGCACCTCCAGCTCCCCTGCAAAGTCCCTGTGGTCGTCTTTAGACGCATACTCTGTTAAATATAATGAGATAGTGAGACGTTAAATCTTTTAATTCATTAATTCATCCATCCATCCATCCATCCATCCATCCATTTATTAATTAAAGGAGCACCTTTCATTCGTTTAATAGCAGCGTCCATCCTTAGCCCGTCCTTCTTGATGCGAGCTTTGAGCACCTGGCCGAAGTTTCCCTCTCCGATGACGTCCTGGAACTTGATGTCGCTCCACTCCAGGGTGGGGTAGGCCACGGGCTGCTCTGGGTTCTTATGTTTCTTATTGGGCAGGTTGAGAGAGCCAGAACTAAACTGGACCACTGGCTCCTCTCTCTACACATGGACGAGAAAATCATAGATTGTTCTAGAGGTGTTGTGCTCATCCATATATCTGTGTTTGTAGTGTGTACGGAAGCAATAGAATACTGCCGTCTACAGCTAACGTCTCTTCCACAATGTAAATGCTTCGTGAGGGTTCTCATCTGTGTTTATGTATTCACAATATGGGAAGCACTAAAGAGAGCCAGGCCGAGCCATTATGGGCAGCACTAAAGAGAGCCAGGCCGACCCATTATGGGCAGCACTAAAGAGAGCCAGGCCGACCCATTATGGGCAGCACTAAAGAGAGCCAGGCCGACCCAGAACTCACCACTATGTTCTGGAAGGTCTGGACCATGCGTCTCTGGAAGGTGGCTCTCTTCAGCTGTAGGACGATGCAGAAGGCCAGTAGGATGGTGATGCAGGTCATCCCAGCAGAACCCAGGATGGCATAGAACAGCATGTTGCCCTCGCTGCCAAGCCCAGCTAGACCTGTGGGAGGAGGAGGGGGGGAGGAGGGGGGAGGAGGGGGGAGGAGGAGGGGAGGGGGAGGAGGAGGGGGAGGGGAGGAGTGGAGGAGGGGGAGGAGGAGGGGAGGAGGGGGGGGGGTAGGAGGAGGGGAGGAGGGGTACGAGGAGAGGGAGGAGGAGAGGGAGGAGGGGTAGTAGGAGGGGAGGAGGGGAGGAGGAGGAGGAGGAGGAGGAGGGGAGGAGGAGGGGAGGAGGGGAGGAGGGGGGGGTTAAGCCTGATGAAGACCTTTGGGTCGAAACATTGCACAATTAGCTGCGGGAGCATTCATCAGCGTGCGGGTGTCTATCTTTAGGGGAAATATGTTGGCTACAGTCATGGGTTGTGAAATCTTACTACTTAGTCCCTAGTTAGTCCCTAGTTAGTCCCTAGTTAGTCCCTAGTTGTGTCACATTGAGTGGGTTGTAATCTTGGCACCCAGAACCAAATGTTGCACATGCACGCTTGCCAGCTACTTGATTTATACACTGCTCAAAAAAATAAAGGGAACACTTAAACAACACATCCTAGATCTGAATGAATGAAATAATCTTATTAAATACTTTTTTCTTTACATAGTTGAATGTGCTGACAACAAAATCACACAAAAATTATCAATGGAAATCAAATTTATCAACCCATGGAGGTCTGGATTTGGAGTCACCCTCAAAATTAAAGTGGAAAACCACACTACAGGCTGATCCAACTTTGATGTAATGTCCTTAAAACAAGTCAAAATGAGGCTCAGTAGTGTGTGTGGCCTCCACGTGCCTGTAGGACCTCCCTACAACGCCTGGGCATGCTCCTGATGAGGTGACGGATGGTCTCCTGAGGGATCTCCTCCCAGACCTGGACTAAAGCATCCGCCAACTCCTGGACAGTCTGTGGTGCAACGTGGCGTTGGTGGATGGAGCGAGACATGATGTCCCAGATGTGCTCAATTGGATTCAGGTCTGGGGAACGGGCGGGCCAGTCCATAGCATCAATGCCTGCCTCTTGCAGGAACTGCTGACACACTCCAGCCACATGAGGTCTAGCATTGTCTTGCATTAGGAGGAACCCAGGGCCAACCGCACCAGCATATGGTCTCACAAGGGGTCTGAGGATCTCATCTCGGTACTTAATGGCAGTCAGGCTACCTCTGGCGAGCACATGGAGGGCTGGGCGGCCCCCCAAAGAAATGCCAGCCCACACCATGACTGACCCACCCTCCAAACCAGTCATGCTGGAGGATGTTGCAGGCGGCAGAACGTTCTCCACGGCGTCTCCAGACTCTGTCACGTCTGTCACATGTGCTCAGTGTGAACCTGCTTTCATCTGTGAAGAGCACAGGGCGCCAGTGGCGAATTTGCCAATCTTGGTGTTCTCTGGCAAATGCCAAACGTCCTGCACGGTGTTGGGCTGTAAGCACAACCCCCACCTATGGACGTCGGGCCCTCATACCACCCTCATGGAGTCTGTTTCTGACCGTTTGAGCAGACACATGCATATTTGTGGCCTGCTGGAGGTCATTTTGCAGGGCTCTGGCAGTGCTCCTCCTGCTCCTCCTTGCACAAAGGCGGAGGTAGCGGTCCTGCTGCTGGGTTGTTGCCCTCCTACGGCCTCCTCCACGTCTCCTGATGTACTGGCCTGTCTCCTGGTAGCGCCTCCATGCTCTAGACACTACGCTGACAGACACAGCAAACCTTCTTGCCACAGCTCGCATTGATGTGCCATCCTGGATGAGCTGCACTACCTGAGCCACGTGTGTGGGTTGTAGACTCCGTCTCATGCTACCACTAGAGTGAAAGCACCGCCAGCATTCAAAAGTGACCAAAACATCAGCCAGGAAGCATAGGAACAGAGAAGTGGTCTGTGGTCACCACCTGCAGAACCACTTCTTTATTGGGGGTGTCTTGCTAATTGCCTATAATTGCTGAACACGCACCCTTGTGGGGCCCCAGTGTTGAGGATCAGCGAAGTGGAGATGTTGTTTCCTACCTTCACCACCTGGGGGCGGCCCGTCAGGAAGTACAGGACCCAGTTGCACCGGGCGGGGTTCAGACCCAGGGCCTCAAGCTTAATGATGAGCTTGGAGGGTACTATGGTGTTGAATTCTGAGCTATAGTCAATGAACAGCATTCTTACATAGGTATTCCTCTTGTCCAGATGGGATAGGGCAGTGTAAAGTGTGATGGCGATTGCATCGTCTGTGGATCTATTGGGGCGGTAAGCAAATTGAAGTGGGTCTAGAGTGACAGGTAAGGTAGAGGTGACATGATCCTTGACTAGTCTCTCAAATCACTTCATGATGACAGAGGTGAGTGCTACGGTGCGTTAGTCATTTAGTTCAGTTACCTTTGCTTTCTTGGGTACAGGAACAATAGTGGCCATCTTGAAGCATGTGGGAACAGCAGACTGGGAAAGGGAGAGATTTAATATGTCCATGAACACACCAGCCAGCTGGTCTGCGCATGCTCTGAGGTCGCGGCTAGGGATGCCGTCTGGGCCGGCAGCCTTGCGGGGGTTAACATGCTTAAATGTCTTAATCACGTCGGCCACAGAAAAGGAGAGGCCACAGCCCTTGGTAGTGGGCCTCGTCGGTGGCACTGTGTTATCCTCAAAGCGGGCGAAGAAAGTGTTTAGCTTGTCTGGAAGCGAGACGTCGGTCTCGGCGACGTGGCTTGTTTTCCTTTTGTAGTCCATGATTGTCTGTAGACCCTGCCACACGCGTCTCGTGTCTGAGCCGTTGAATTGCGACTCCACTTTGTCTCTATACTGATGTTTTGCCAGTTTAATTGCCTTGCGGAGTAGCTACACTGTTTGTATTCTGCCATATTCCCAGTCACCTTGCCATGGTTGAATGCGGTGGTTCGCGCTTTCAGTTTTG
This sequence comes from Coregonus lavaretus, assembly GCF_964263955.1. Classification (NCBI taxonomy): domain Eukaryota; kingdom Metazoa; phylum Chordata; class Actinopteri; order Salmoniformes; family Salmonidae; genus Coregonus; species Coregonus lavaretus. The sequence goes on from NC_139991.1 coordinate 77,373,345, forward strand.
CGCGAATGCTGCCATCTATCCACGATTTCTGGTTAGGGTAGGTTTTAATAGTCACAGTGGGCACAACATCACCTTTACAGTTCCTTCAGTCACCGTTTCAGTGTATTCGTCTAAATTATTTTCGCAAGCCACCCGGAACGTATCCCAGTCCACGTGATCAAAATAATCTTGAAGCGTTATTCCGATTGGTCAGACCAGCGTTGAATAGTCCTTAGCACGGGTACTTCCTGTTTGAGTTTCTGCCTATAGGAAGGGAGGAGCAAAATGGAGTCGTGGTCAGATTTGCCGAAAGGAGGGCCTTATAACCATCCCGGAACTTCGAATAGCAATGGTCGAGGATTTTAGCAGCCCGAGTACAACAGTCGATATGTTGATAGAACTTCGGCAGCCTAGTCCTCAAATTTGCTTTGTTAAAATCCCTGGCTACAATAAATGCAGCCTCAGGATATGTGGTTTCCAGTTTGCATAAAGTCCAGTGAAGTTCTTTGAGGGCCGTCGTGGTATCGGCTTGAGGGGGGATATACACGGCCGTGACTATAACCAAAGAGAATTCTCTTGGGAGATAATACGGTCGGCATTTGATTGTGAGGTATTCTAGGTCGGGTGAACAGAAGGACTCGAGTTCCTGTATGTTACTACAATTACACCATGAGTCATTAATCATGAAACACACACCTCCGCCCTTCTGCTTCCCGGAGAGATATTTATTCCTGTCTGTGCAATGAACTGAGAACCCATCTGGCTGGACCGATTTCGACAGAATATCCCCAGAGAGCCATGTTTCCGTGAAACAAAGTATGTTACAGGCCTTGATGTCTCTCTGGAAAGAAATCCTTGCCCGGAGCTCATCGACCTTGTTAACCAGAGACTGAACATTAGCGAGTAGAATACTTGGAAGCGGTGGGTGGTGTGCGCGCTTCCTCAGTCAAACCAGCAGGCCGCTCCGAGTGCCTCTCCTCCATCGTCAATGTTTTGGGTCAGCCGCTGGAATCAGTTCAGTTGCCCTGGGGAGAGCAAACAAAGGATCTACTTCGGGAAAGTCGTATTCCTTGTCGTAATGCTGGTGAATTACCGCCGCTCTGATATCCAATCGTTTTTTCCCGGCTGTACGTAATGATACAAAACACTTTCTGAGCTAATAATGTAAAAAATAATACATAAAAAAACAAAATACCGCAAAGTTTCCTAAGAGCTAGTCGCGAGGCCGCCATCTTCGTCGGCACCAGTCTAATAGAGCATTTAGGCTTTTGTTTCAAGTAAATTAGACCAACTTTTATGCCTGTGCACAGTACTTCTAAAAATGAATCTTTCACTCCGCTCTTTACCTCAGCCAGGCAGTGTTGCAGCGCGAGGTGGAAATACTTTGAAAACAGCTACTGCAGCATTTATTTTACTATAAATGTGATCATACTTGATCAAATGTGAGTGAAATGCTCTCACTGTGGAGCCCCGACCACCCGCCAACGTGGCTGGTGAAATAGGCATCTTACCCACCAATGCCAAAATGTACCTGCATGCTGTACCATAATTTTAGGCCCTGACTGTGGGTAACTAATTTACAAGTGTAAGGTATTGTGGGTAACTAACTTACGAGAGCTCTCCTGCAGCGTCATGGTCCGGAGGAGGATCTGAGGTATCTCTAGACTCTCCCCCATGTTGTTCTTGGACCAGATCTCCACCAGGTACAGAGTGTCAGGTTTCAGACCACGCAGCTGGAACTGCATCTGATTGGCTGTCTGCTGCTCTGGCCCCTCCCCCTGCTGCGGAACATTGATCTCTGCCAGCTGGCTGTAGTCAGCCAGTGTGTTGTCTTGGAAACGCAGCATCACCTGAGAATCACAATGGAAATAAGTAATGCTCCTCAAGGATAAATAACTGTATTTTTTTATTTAATTTTAATTGAAAAAAAGCCTTTAGACTAAATCCTTGATAGCTGTTTTAAAAGTGTGGAATAGTGTTTCTGACTGGAGCGGCTTTATATGTATTTTAATGATACATTCAATCAATAAATCAATCAATGACCTTGGAGATGGAATGTCCCTCGACCAGAGTCCAGGTAATGATGGCAGAGGAGTCGGTGATGTTACAGCTCCTGATGTTGGACGGGGCCGGGGGCAACTCTGGTAGAAGAGACAGGATAGCATGGGATACTATAGTATAGACACCAGAGAGGATATAGAATAGTATAGACACCAGAGAGGATATATTATAGTATAGACACCAGAGAGGATATAGTATAGTATAGACACCAGAGAGGATATAGTATAGTATAGACACCAGAGAGGATATAGTATAGACACCAGAGAGGATATAGGATAGTATAGACACCAGAGAGGATATAGTATAGACACCAGAGAGGATATAGTATAGACACCAGTGAGGATATAGGATAGTATAGACACCAGAGAGGATATAGTATAGTATAGACACCAGAGAGGATATAGGATAGTATAGACACCAGAGAGGATATAGTATAGTATAGACACCAGAGAGGATATAGTATAGACACCAGAGAGGATATAGTATAGTATAGACACCAGAGAGGATATAGTATAGACACCAGAGAGGATAGAGTATAGACACCAGAGAGGATATAGGATAGTATAGACACCAGAGAGGATATAGTATAGTATAGACACCAGAGAGAATAGGATAGTATAGACACCAGAGAGGATATAGTATAGTATAGACACCAGAGAGGATATAGTATAGTATAGACACCAGAGAGGATATAGGATAGTATAGACACCAGAGAGGATATAGTATAGTATAGACACCACAGAGGATATAGTATAGACAACAGAGAGGATATAGGATAGTATAGACACCAGAGAGGATATAGTATAGTATAGACACCAGAGAGGATAGTATAGTATAGACACCAGAGAGGATATAGTATAGTATAGACACCAGAGAGGATATAGTATAGTATAGACACCAGAGAGGATACAGTATAGACACCAGAGAGGATATAGTATAGACACCAGAGCGGATATAGTATAGTATAGACACCAGAGAGGATATAGTATAGACACCAGAGAGGATATAGTATAGACACCAGAGAGGATATAGTATAGTATAGACACCAGAGAGGATATAGGATAGTATAGACACCAGAGAGGATATAGGATCGTATAGACACCAGAGAGGATATAGTATAGTATAGACACCAGAGAGGATATAGTATAGTATAGACACCAGAGAGGATATAGGATAGTATAGACACCAGAGAGGATATAGTATAGTATAGACACCAGAGAGGATATAGAATAGTATAGACACCAGAGAGGATATATTATAGTATAGACACCAGAGAGGATATATGACAGTATAGACACCAGAGAGGATATAGTATAGTATAGACACCAGAGAGGATATAGTATAGACACCAGAGAGGATATAGTATAGACACCAGAGAGGATATAGGATAGTATAGACACCAGAGAGGATATAGTATAGTATAGACACCAGAGAGGATAGTATAGTATAGACACCAGAGAGGATATAGTATAGTATAGACACCAGAGAGGATATAGTATAGTATAGACACCAGAGAGGATAGTATAGTATAGACACCAGAGAGGATATAGTATAGTATAGACACCAGAGAGGATATAGTATAGTATAGACACCAGAGAGGATAGTATAGTATAGACACCAGAGAGGATATAGTATAGTATAGACACCAGAGAGGATATAGTATAGTATAGACACCAGAGAGGATATAGTATAGTATAGACACCAGAGAGGATAGTATAGTATAGACACCAGAGAGGATATAGTATAGTATAGACACCAGAGAGGATATAGGATAGTATAGACACCAGAGAGGATATAGTATAGACACCAGAGAGGATATAGTATAGTATAGACACCAGAGATTATATCTATACAACCAGCGACTTTTTCCTCATTTGTGTTGCTCAACTCATCGCATAATGTGCATGTGCCAATTGAATCTCAGTTCACGTAGTACCTAGTACGAGCAACACAAATGAGGAAAAAGTCGGTGGTTGTTTTCAATAAAGGTTTATATTAAAAGTATACATTTCAGCACCACGCAGAAGGAGCGCTGTTGTACAGCACAAACACAGGTACTGGTAAGCGTTTTCAGAATTTTTACAAATATCGACTGATGGTAACTCAATGTTGTTGCTTGCAAATCGTGAGACCAGTTATAAAAACTCAACTCCACCTCGATATACACTACATAACCAAAAGTACGTGGACACCTGCTCGTCGAACATCTCAATCCAAAATCATGGGCATTAATATGGAGTTGGTCCCCCCTTTGCTGCTATAACAGCCTCCACTCTTCTGGGAAGGCTTTCCACTAGATGTTGGAACATTGCTGCGGGGACTTGTCATTGTATGCTGTAGTGTTAAGATTTCCCTTCACTGGAACTAAGGGGCCTAGCCCAAACGATAAAAAACAGCCCCAGACCATTATTCCTCCTCCACCAAACATTACAGTTGGCACTATGCATTCGGGCAGGTAGCATTCTCCTGGTATCCGCCAAACCCAGATTCGTCCATTGGACTTCCAGATGGTGAAGCGTGATTCATCACTCCAGATAACGCGTTTCCACTGCTCCAGAGTCCAATGGCGGCGGGCTTTACACCACTCCAGCTGACGCTTGGCATTGCACATGGGGATCTTAGGCTTGTGTGCGGCTGCACAGCCATGGAAACCTATTTCATGAAGCTCCCGACGAACAGTTCTTGTGCTGACGTTGCTTCAGCACTCGGCGGTCCCGTTCTGTGAGCTTGTGTGGCCTACCACTTCCCGGCTGAGCGGTTGTTGCTCCTAGACGTTTCCACTTCACAATAACAGCACTTACAGTTGACCGGGGCAGCTCTAGCAGGGCAGACATTTGACGAACTGACTTGTTGGAAAGGTGGCATCCTATGACGGTGCCACGTTGGAAGTCACTGAGCTCTTCAATAAGGCCCTTCTACTGCCAATGTTTGTCTATGGAGATTGCATGGCTGTGCGCTCGATTTTATACACCTGTCAGCAACGTGTGTGGCTGAAATAGAATCCACTGATTTGAAGGGGTGTCCACATACTGCTGTATATACAGTGTAAGAGAACAGAGTTAAGTGTTCCCCAGCTACTGCCCTCCCAGGTCTTACCGTTGCTTAGTGTCCATGCAGAGACAGGCAGGCTGTGCTGTCCCACCGACACCGTCATCATCCTCACCCTGCACTCATACTTGTGTCTGGGCTTCAGCTCTGGCAGAAAACAACAAACCCATTACATTACTGTCCTAAAAACATGATGCCTACCAAACCACTGTACAGTCCAGCAATACGCTAGGCAATCACCATTATTCTAAATTGTACTCCAGCCGGTGAGTAATGTCTTGTGGTTAAACTACTTAAATCTGACCAAATTACATGAGATTTTTGTTCTGGGTTTACCGAGATTAGCCAGTGACCAACCAGATACAATGCGATACAATACAACATACAATACTTTGATTTCCATGGAAATTCATGATAATATTAGTGTACACTATGTCAGTGCAGTACATTCATGACAATATTAGCGTACTCCAGGGATCATCAACTAGATTCAGCCGCGGGCCGATTTGTTGTTGAGCAGATGGTCTGGGGGCTGGAACATATATAATTACAAATAATTTGTAGACTGCAAATTGACCGCAAGAAGCCCAAACAGATATAATCTTTGACAAAAACATAATAATTTCAAACCTTGCTTACATTTGTATACGATCACGTCTCTACTATACGTGGGAATACTTGGGAACAGATTTCTTAAATTAAAATAATTGGAGCTGATTTCCTTGTGTTTTTACAGTCTTATGTCCAACTATATAAAATAAAAAATAAATGTATTTATTATTATTTTTTGCTCGGAAGACATGGGGGGAACCCCGGCGTACACTAAATCAGTACAGTAAATTCATGACAATATTAGCGTACAGTATATCTGTTCAGTCCTCCTCACCTATCAGCTGGATGCCCGTCAAGTTGGAAGGGAGCTGGTAGATCTTCACGTTCCCAGGGTCAGATCTCTGAACACACTCCACCTGAGAAGGTAATAATACATCATATTTAGCAGAAGCCTTTATCCGAAGCCCTGCGATAGACTAGCATCCTGTCCAGGGGGTTTACTAGTACATCAATCTGCTTCACGCTACAGAAACAGAAGATCAACTCCTGCCCTATGGGCCGTTCTGGATCACTCTACAGAAACAGGAGATAGACTCCTGCCCTATGGGCCGTTCTGGTTCACTCTACAGAAACAGGAGATAGACTCCTGCCCTATGGGCCGTTCTGGATCACTCTACAGAAACAGGAGATAGACTCCTGCCCTATGGGCCGTTCTGGATCACTCTACAGAAACAGGAGATAGACTCCTGCCCTATGGGCCGTTCTGGATCACTCTACAGAAACAGGAGATAGACTCCTGCCCTATGGGCCGTTCTGGATCACTCTACAGAAACAGGAGATAGACTCCTGCCCTATGGGCCGTTCTGGATCACTCTACAGAAACAGGAGGTATACTCCTGCCCTATGGGCCGTTCTGGATCACTCTACAGAAACAGGAGGTAGACTCCTGCCCTATGGGCCGTTCTGGATCACTCTACAGAAACAGGAGGTAGACTCCTGCCCTATGGGCCGTTCTGGATCACTCTACAGAAACAGGAGGTAGACTCCTGCCCTATGGGCCGTTCTGGATCACTCTACAGAAACAGGAGATAGACTCCTGCCCTATGGGCCGTTCTGGATCACTCTACAGAAACAGGAGGTAGACTCCTGCCCTATGGGCCGTTCTGGATCACTCTTCAGAAACAGGAGATAGACTCCTGCCCTATGGGCCGTTCTGGATCACTCTACAGAAACAGGAGGTAGACTCCTGCCCTATGGGCCGTTCTGGATCACTCTACAGAAACAGGAGGTAGACTCCTGCCCTATGGGCCGTTCTGGATCACTCTACAGAAACAGGAGGTAGACTCCTGCCCTATGGGCCGTTCTGGATCACTCTACAGAAACAGGAGGTAGACTCCTGCCCTATGGGCCGTTCTGGATCACTCTTCAGAAACAGGAGATAGACTCCTGCCCTATGGGCCGTTCTGGATCACTCTACAGAAACAGGAGGTAGACTCCTGCCCTATGGGCCGTTCTGGATCACTCTACAGAAACAGGAGGTAGACTCCTGCCCTATGGGCCGTTCTGGATCACTCTTCAGAAACAGGAGATAAACTCCTGCCCTATGGGCCGTTCTGGATCACTCTACAGAAACAGGAGATAGACTCCTGCCCTATGGGCCGTTCTGGATCACTCTACAGAAACAGGAGGTAGACTCCTGCCCTATGGGCCGTTCTGGATCACTCTACAGAAACAGGAGGTAGACTCCTGCCCTATGGGCCGTTCTGGATCACTCTACAGAAACAGGAGGTAGACTCCTGCCCTATGGGCCGTTCTGGTTCACTCTACAGAAACAGGAGATCAACTCCTGCCCTATGGGCCGTTCTGGATCGGACAAAGCTACTTAGTAAGTTACTACTACTTTTTCCCAAAGGAACTTACAGTACACAATGAGTGACAGAATTGTTGTTGTATGTGACCCTAGCCAGGAATAGATCCCACAACCCTGGTGTTTCTAGAGCTATGCTCTAAACAACTGAGACACAGAGGGCCGCTTACCTGGAAGGTCCAGTCTTCCTTGGGAGACCCAGGCCCAACGACACGGTCCCAGGACAGGCCCAGGGACGTCTGGGATACAGGGACAAGCCTCACCCCAGAGGGGAGTGGGTGATCTGGATGAGCGGGAGGGTTAGGGGAGAGAGGGAGTAAGGGAGAAGGAGAGAAAGAGTCTTGAGGTCAGGGAGGGACTGGGATCCTGCCATAGGTCAGTTGATTTAGTAGTGAAATGCCTTGGGCCTATTCTTCTCTGGGGTTAGCTATTCGGAAAGTATTCAGACCCCTTGACTTTTTCCACATTTTGTTACGTTACAGCCTTATTCTAAAAGGGATTAAAAATATGTTTTTCTTCTTAAATCTACACACAATACCCGATAATGACAAAGCAAAAACAGGTTTTATTTTTTGCAAATGTATAAAATAATTAAAACAGAAATATCACATTTACATAAGTATTCAAACCCTTTACTGAATACTTTGTTGAAGCGCCTTTGGCAGCGATTACAGCCTCAAATCTTCTTGGGTATGACGCTACAAGCTTGGCACACCTGTATTTGGGGAGTTTCTCCCATTCTTCTCTGCAGATCCTCTCAAGCTCTGTCAGGTTGAATGGGGAGCGTCGCTGCACAGCTATTTTCAGGTCTCTCCAGAGATGTTCGATCGGGTTCAAGTCCGGGCTCTGGCTGGGCCACTCAAGGACATTCAGAGACTTGTCCCGAAGCCACTCCTGCGTTGTCTTGACTGCGTGATTAGGGTCGTTGTCCTGTTGGAAGGTGAACCTTCACCCCAGTCTGAGGTCCTGAGCGCTCTGGAGCAGGTTTTCATCAAGGATCTCTCTGTACTTTGCTCCGTTCATCTTTCCCTCTATCCTGACTAGTCTCCCAGTCCCTGCCGCTGAAAAAACATCCCAACAGCATGATGCTGCCACCACCATGCATCACCGTAGGGATGGTTCCAGGTCTCCTCCGGATGTGACACTTGGCATTCAGGCCAAAGAGTTCAATCTTGGTTTCATCAGACCAGAGAATCTTGTTTCTCATGGTCTGAGAGTCCTTTAGGTGCCTCTTGGCAAACTCCAAGCAGGCTGTCATGTGCCTTTTACTGAGGAGTGGCTTCCGTCTGGCCACTCTACCATAAAGGCCTGATTGGTGGAGTGCTGCAGAGATGGTTGTCCTTCTGGAAGGTTCTCCCATCTCCACAGAGGAACTCCGGAGCTCTGTCTGAGTGACCATCGGGTTCTTGGTCACTTCCCTGACCAAGGCCCTTCTCCCCCAATTGCTCAGTTTGTCCGGGCGGCCAGCTCTAGGAAGAGTTTTGGTGGTTCCAAACAGATGGAGGCCACTGTGTTCTTGGGGACGTTCAATGCTGCAGAAATGTTTTGGTACCCTTCCCCAGATCTGTGCCTCAACACAATCCTGTCTCGGAGCTCCACGGACAATTCCTTCGACCTCATGGCTGGTTTTTGCTCTGACATGCACTGTCAACTGTGGAACCTTGTCTAGACAGGTGTGTGCCTTTCCAAATCATGTCCAATCAATTTAATTTACCACAGGTGGACTCCAATCAAGTTGTAGAAACATCTCAAGGATCATCAATAGAAACAGGATGCACCTGAGCTCAATTTTCGAGTCTCATAGCAAAGTGTCTGAATAGTTATGTAAATTAGGCATTTCTGTTTTTTATTTTTAATACATTTGCAAACATTTCTACAAACCTTTTGTCATTATGGGGTATTGTGTGTAGATTGATGAGGAAATAGTTTTATTTAATCCATTTTAGAATAAGGCTGTAAACGTAACAAAATATGGAAAAAGTCAAGGGGTCTGAATACTTTCCAAATGCGCTGTAACTCAGAGGCTAGCAGTAAATCAGGTTACTGTAAGGCCTCCATGTGTCATTAGTAATGTCCAGATCAGAGGAAATTCCCTTACTGATGTCCACCTGAGGTTGGATTTTAAAGAGAATGGGATGGTTCTTACCCAGCTTCTGGCTTACTGAGGTGGGTTACTGAGGTGGGTTACTAGGGTGGTTACTAGGGTGGTTACTAGGGTGATTACTAGGGTGGTACTTACCACAGAACTACAGTGTTAGTTCATTTTAATGATATGTTTTTTACCAATCCATTCTAATTCTATAGTTCTTCTGGTTCTTCTATAGTTCTCACCAAGCATCTGTGTGGAGAAGCTGGCCTCTGGCCCGGGAAACCCCGCCCCTCCTGCGCCATGGCGACTCAGCTGGACAAAGGTGGTGTACTGGGTCATAGGAGACAGGTTCTCTAGCTTCACCACCAGGCCAACCACTGAGAGAGAGGGAGAGGGAGGGAGGGAGGGAGGGAGGGAGGGGGGAGGGAGGGAGGGAGGGAGGGAGGGGGCTCATCACTCACGTGCATCAATGACTCCATATGATGATGTTGACAAAGGTTTCTACACGTACAAAGAAAGCAATACTTGGAAGAACACATAAGTGGAAGAGGACCTTCTGGAAGCAGTATGTTAGTTTCCAACACACAATAACATCCCTCAGGGAGATGATATCATTCTAATTGTTCAGTACAGTCATGATAACAACTAGTGGGATGAAGTTTCAGGAAACATTTACTGAAGCTCACAGGAATGTGATATCATTTAGCACATCATTATACTCCCTTTGAGACCAGGGCCCATATTCAAGAGGGGTGCTTTAAAGTCGGAGTGCTTCAGGTCCCCCCTGCCCATATAATCGTATTCATTATGATCAAAAAGGCTACTCTGAGGCCTCCTGAATGGCGCAGCGTTCTAAGCACTGCATCGCAGTGTTGTGGCGTCACTACAGCCTGAGGTTCGATCCCAGGCTGTGCCACAACCGGCCGTGACTGGGAGTCCCATAGGGCGGCGCACAATTGGCCCAGCGTCGTCCGGGTTAGGGAGGGTTTGGCCGGGTGGGGCTTTACTTGGCTCATCACGCTCTAGCGACTCCTTGTGGCGGGCCGGGCGCCTGCAGGCTGACTTCGGTCGACAGTTGAACGGTGTTTCCTCCGACACATTGGTGCAGCTGGCTTCCGGGTTAAACGAGCGGGTGTTAAGAAGTGCGGCTTGGCGGGTCATGTTTCGGAGGACGCATGACTCGACCTTCCCTCTCCCGAGCCCGTTGGGGAGTTGCAGCGATGAGACAAGATCGTAATCACGAAGTTGGTGAGAAAAAGTAGGGTAAAAATGACAACAACAATTATTTATTTTTATAATAACAATTGGTACTTAATGTGGAAAAAACGAAATGTATGCTTTTTTCCAATTCTAGTAGAAATATTTCAGATGACTTATGCATTGGATGGTTCTTTCATCGAGCAGGTAAGAGTGTACAGTGCAGGTAAGAGTTCATGTCTGTGGGTGGACAGTACCTTCAACGGTCTTCCATACAGAGGTATTGACCTGCTTGTAGATGACCTTGACAGAGGTCACCGGTCCGTCTCCTGTGTACGGCTCCTTATTGACCAACACAACCAGGTGATGCGGACCACTACCGTTCAACACGGGAGGGTTCTGGGGCTTTGGAGGGACTGAAGAGAGAAAGCAACTGATCTACATCCACAGAATAGCTATGGAGAAGGTACTAACCAGCGCTGGTTTCCCAGACCCAGATCAATCATTCTCAATGGAGATTATCCATTGAAAGTACTTTAGTCTAAGACTAGGTATAATCTGGGTCTGGGAAACGGGACTAAATTTGAGTGATTTTGTCTCTTACCTTGGACAATGACCATGAACTCTCTCTCTGCCTGTCCTGCTGTAGTTTTCACCTGGCAGATCCAACGACCAGCATCTCGCTCAGTGATCTTATCCACCCTGAATGTAGACGTGGTCTGGTCATCCACCGTATCAGTGTCAAAAGCCTAGGAAAATATAAATCAAGCATTTGATTAGAAGAAATGGCTAATGCAGTGATTGCTAATAATGGTGATTGTGAGTGTGTATGCTGATCATAGCTAATCCTAATGATTTTTCATCATCAAATTACCTTCCATCTACTTAAGGATACACATCTATACAAAAAAATGAAATAATTTGTGTTCCACTTACATAGCCTGGGTGTGACAATGACCGTAGGAGTTGGCAAGACAGCACAAACAGATCTGGGACCAGGCTACCACTTACATATATTCTGTTTTTGTCTGGTTTGAGTAGGATGATCTCTCCATGTAATGGTGCTGGTTGGCCCGTGGCGCTACAGTTGACGAGGTGGTGAATCCCAGCGTTCAACTCTGTGTCGATCAGGTTACTGACCACAACAGGCGCCCTGTCTATAGGCAACATCATCATCAACAAGATCATCATCATCATCAGCAACAACAACAACAACAATCAATCATTCATTCATTCATTCAATCCATCAATCAATCAATCAATCAATCACCTTTAAGGATAGTGGGAGACTTTATAGAGCTAAAGTTACCATGTTTTAAAACCTTTTACCTTCTCTTTCACAGTGAGCACCGTGTCGTCCCTCACACACACAGCCACGGAAGCGGTCACACTTTCCCTTGTCCCCACACTCACACTTCAGTTTGCAGCCAGCTCCATAGAACCCTGGAGGACACGCTGGAGACACAGGGAGAAGACAATAGATCTATAACTGATGGTCCAGCCATTGACCAATCAGATGCCATACAGTACAATATGATACGATACAATACAATACATTAGAATCCGATACAATACAATACGATACAATACAATACGATACAATATGATACAATTAGAATTGATTGATTGAAAACCTTTATTGCCCCGAAGGGAATCTGTTTACAATAGGATACAATACAATAGGATACAATAGGATTCAATACAATAGGATACAATACAATACAATAGGATACAATACAATAGGATACAATACGATACTTTACAATATGATACAATAGGATAAAATACAATAGGATACAATACAATAGGATACAATACAATAGGATACAATACGATACGATACTTAAGCAATAATCCATGAGAGGCCATGTGTTATGGCATTTGATACATGGCTGTGACTTGGTCATGGCCACGAGGTGAAGCCAAGCAGACCACCACAGCCATGATACAAATGTCATGACACATGGACTCCAGTGTATTATTGCTTTTATACAACGCGTTACCAGCATTAAAAAGCTATATTCTTTCCCAAACCATCAATTTTTCAAACAAAACGTGATGCTACATTCACTAACACTGGTGACATGTTAGGTGCTCTCTGGACGTTAGGTCTAGTCACATTGACTGCCATGTGAAGCAAAACTACACAAGCGATGGTTGATGGTTCCAGAACCTTGGTTTCTAGAGACGCTGGTCCATGGTTCTGAACACAGCGCACGTCTATGCATAGGAAAATTGAATGACAGATGGAAAACATGACATAGGGGTGCTGTCCATGGATCTGAAAACAGAGCTGAAACATTGTAGCAAAGACATTGATACAGCAGATCAGAAACCACAATGACACATTTTGCCAGATGGTCACAGCATCGACAGCTATTTATTTATGATACATTCAATCCCGGGGTCCCAAGCGCAGCTGGGTGCCGTTTCTCAGGAACAACTGTTGTCGCACCCAGCTGTTAGGATGTTACTCCATCTCCTCATGTTTTCCCGTCCCTGCTCTCCCGTTTCAGCTGTATTATGATACCAGCAAACACATTGTTTGAGTTCAGGAACTCAATATCTCTCATCAGGCACCAAGACCGGCTCAGTGGGCTCATTTAAGTGGCGGTTCAGACCCGCGAAGCTGCTGATTCCATATCGGTCTCCGTTTAGACCGGCCCGCAGTCCAGCGGAGCTGCTGATTCCATATCGGTCTCCGTTTAGACCGGCCCGCAGTCCAGCGGAGCTGCTGATTCCATATCGGTCTCCGTTTAGACCGGCCCGCAGTCCAGCGAAGCTGCTGATTCCATATCGGTCTCCGTTTAGACCGGCCCGCAGTCCAGCGGAGCTGCTGATTCCATATCGGTCTCCGTTTAGACCGGCCCGCAGTCCAGCGAAGCTGCTGATTCCATATCGGTCTCCGTTTAGACCGGCCCGCAGTCCAGCGGAGCTGCTGATTCCATATCGGTCTCCGTTTAGACCGGCCCGCAGTCCAGCGGAGCTGCTGATTCCATATCGGTCTCCTTTAGCAGTCCTTGCGGTGGCTTAGAAACTCCTGAGAATTTTCCCCATCTTAGTGGATGAAACAAATCAAAAGTGACTTTAAAATCATCCATGACGAGTTAGAGGTGCTAAGACTAGTAGTTGTTATAATTGGAGTGGTAGTGCGTTGCTAGGTAACGACGTAAACGATGCCACTCTATCTGAACGTGGCCGTGTGCATCCTGTCTCATATATCACTGGCAGGAGAGGCTGTAACAATGGGAATCCCAAACCACCCGTTGTATAAAATACAATACAATACGATACAATACGATATGATACAATACAATACGATACAATACAATATGATACAATACGATACAATACAATACGATACAATACAATACGATACAATACGATATACGATACAATACAATACGATACAATACGATATGATACAATACAATACGATACAATACAATACAATACGATACGATACAATACAATACAATATGATACAATACAATACGATACAATACAATACGATACAATACAATATGATACAATACAATACGATACAATACAATATGATACAATATAATATGATACAATATGATACAATATGATACAATATGATAAAATACGATACAATACAATACGATACAATACAATACAATACGATACAATACAATATGATACAATACAATACGATACAATACGATATGATACAATACAATACGATACAATACGATATGATACAATACAATACGATACAATACGATATGATACAGTACAATACGATACAATACAATACGATACGATACGATACAATACAATACAATATGATACAATACAATACAATACAATACGATACAATACAATACAATATGATACAATACAATACGATACAATACGATACAATACAATACGATACAATACAATACAATATGATACAATACAATACGATACAATACAATATAATATGATACAATACGATACAATATGATACAATATAATATGATACAATATGATACAATATGATACAATACGATACAATACAATATGATACAATATAATATGATGCAATACAATACAATACAATACAATACAATACAATACAATACAGTACGATACAATACAATACAATACAATACAATACCATACGATACAATACGATACTATACAATATACATTTACATTTACATTACATTTACGTCATTTAGCAGACGCTCTTATCCAGAGCGACTTACAAATTGGTGCATTCACCTTATGATAGCCAGTGGGACAACCACTTTACAATTTTTTTTTATTTTTTTTAAATATTTTTTTCTATTTTTGTATTTTTGAGTATATTTTTAATTTTCATTTGTTTTATATATATATATATATATTTTTTTTTTTAAATATATATTTTGTAAATATATATTTTTATTTTTGTATTTTTTATATATATTATAATTATAATGTATTTTTCTTATTATTATTGTTATTTTTATTTTATTTTTTGGGGGGGGGTGGGGTAGGGGGGGGGTAGAAGGATTACTTTTATCCTATCCCAGGTATTCCTTAAAGAGTTGGGGTTTCAAGTGTCTCCAGAAGGTGGTGAGTGACTCCGCTGTCCTGGTGTCGTGAGGGAGCTTGTTCCACCATTGGGGTGCCAGAGCAGCGAATAGTTTTGACTGGGCTGAGCGGGAACTATGCTTCCGCAGAGGTAGGGGAGCCAGCAGGCCAGAGGTGGAAGAACACAATGCCCTCGTTTGGGTGTAGGGACTGATCAGAGCCTGAAGGTAAGGAGGTGCCGTTCCCCTCACAGCTCCGTAGGCAAGCACCATGGTCTTGTAGCAGATGCGAGCTTCAACTGGAAGCCAGTGGAGTGTGCGGAGGAGCGGGGTGACGTGAGAGAACTTGGGAAGGTTGAACACCAGACAGGCTGCAGCGTTCTGGATGAGTTGTAGGGGTTTAATGGCACAGGCAGGGAGCCCAGCCAACAGCGAGTTGCAGTAATCCAGACGGGAGATGACAAGTGCCTGGATTAGGACCAGTGCCGCTTCCTGTGTAAGGTAGGGTCGTACTCTGCGAATGTTGTAGAGCATGAACCTACAGGATCGGGTCACCGCTTTGATGTTAGCGGAGAACGACAGGGTGTTGTCCAGGGTCACGCCAAGGTTCTTTGCACTCTGGGAGGAGGACACAACGGAGTTGTCAACTGTGATGGCAAGATCATGGAGCGGGCAGTCCTTCCCCAGGAGGAAGAGCAGCTCCGTCTTGCCGAGGTTCAGCTTGAGGTGGTGATCCGACATCCACACTGATATGTCTGCCAGACATGCAGAGATGCGATTCACCACCTGGTTATCAGAAGGGGGAAAGGAGAAGATGAGTTGTGTGTCGTCTGCGTAGCAATGATAGGAGAGGCCATGTGAGGATATGACAGAGCCAAGTGACTTGGTGTATAGAGAGAATAGGAGAGGGCCTAGAACTGAGCCCTGGGGGACACCAGTGGTGAGAGCACGCCACCTGGTAGGAGCGACCTGTCAGGTAGGACGCAATCCAAGAATGAGCCGCGCCGGAGATGCCCAACTTGGAGAGGGTGGAGAGGGTGGAGAGGAGGATCTGATGGTTCACAGTATCAAAGGCAGCAGATAGGTCTAGAAGGACGAGAGCAGAGGAGAGAGAGTTAGCTTTAACAGTGCGGAGAGCCTCCGTGACACAGAGAAGAGCAGTCTCAGTTGAATGACCAGTCTTGAAACCTGACTGGTTTGGATCAAGAAGGTAATTCTGAGAGAGATAGCAGGAGAGTTGGCTATAGACGGCACGCTCAAGAGTTTTGGAGAGAAAAGAAAGAAGGGATACTGGTCTGTAGTTGTTGACATCGGAGGGATTGAGTGTAGGGTGTTGTCCAGGGTCACGCCAAGGTTCTTTGCACTCTGGGAGGAGGACACAACGGAGTTGTCAACTGTGATGGCAAGATCATGGAGCGGGCAGTCCTTCTCCAGGAGGAAGAGCAGCTCCGTCTTGCCGAGGTTCAGCTTGAGGTGGTGATCCGACATCCACACTGATATGTCTGCCAGACATGCAGAGATGCGATTCACCACCTGGTTATCAGAAGGGGGAAAGGAGAAGATTAATTGTGTGTCGTCTGCGTAGCAATGATAGGAGAGACCATGTGAGGATATGACAGAGCCAAGTGACTTGGTGTATAGAGAGAATAGGAGAGGGCCTAGAACTGAGCCCTGGGGGACACCAGTGGTGAGAGCACGCCACCTGGTAGGAGCGACCTGTCAGGTAGGACGCAATCCAAGAGTGAGCCGCGCCGGAGATGCCCAACTTGGAGAGGGTGGAGAGGGTGGAGAGGAGGATCTGATGGTTCACAGTATCAAAGGCAGCAGATAGGTCTAGAAGGATGAGAGCAGAGGAGAGAGAGTTAGCTTTAGCAGTGCGGAGTGCCTCCGTGACACAGAGAAGAGCAGTCTCAGTTGAATGACCAGTCTTGAAACCTGACTGGTTTGGATCAAGAAGGTAATTCTGAGAGAGATAGCAGGAGAGTTGGCTATAGACGGCACGCTCAAGAGTTTTGGAGAGAAAAGAAAGAAGGGATACTGTTCTGTAGTTGTTGACATCGGAGGGATCGAGTGTAGGTTTTTTGAGGAGGGGTGCAACTCTCGCTTTCTTGAAGATGGAAGGGACATAGCCAACGGACAAGGATGAATTGATGAGCGAGGTGAGGTTAGGGAGAAGGTCTCCGGAAATGGTCAGGAGAAGAGAGGAGGGGATAGGGTCAAGCGGGCAGGTTGTTGGGCGGCCGGCCGTCACAATTCGCAAGATTTCATCTGGAGAGAGAGGGGAGAAAGAAGTCAAAGCATAGGGTAGGGCAGTGTGAGCAGGACCAGCGGTGTCATTTGACTTAATAAATGAGGATCGGATGTCGTCAACCTTATTTTCAAAATGGTTGACGAAGTCATCCACAGAGAGGGAGGAGGGAGGGGGAGGAGGAGGATTCAACAGGGAGGAGAAGGTGGCAAAGAGCTTCCTAGGGTTAGAGGCAGAGGCATTACATTTAGAGTGGTAGAAAGTGGCTTTAGCAGCGGAAACAGAGGAAGAAAATGTAGAGAGGAGGGAGTGAAAAGATGCCAGGTCTGCAGGGAGTCTAGTTTTCTTCCATTTCCGCTCGGCTGTCCGGAGCCCTGTTCTGTGAGCTCGCAATGAATCGTCAAGCCACGGAGCAGGAGGGGAGGACCGAGCCGGCCGGGAGGATAGGGGACATAGAGAGTCAAAAGATTCAGAGAGGGAGGAGAGGAGGGTTGAGGAGGCAGAATCAGGAGATTGGAGGGAGAAGGATTTAGCAGAGGGAAGAGATGACAGGATGGAAGAGGAGAGAGTAGCGGGAGAGAGAGAGCGAAGGTTGCGACAGCACATTACCATCTGTGTAGGGGCAGAGTGAGTAGTGTTGGAGGAGAGCGAGAGAGAAAAGGATACGAAGTAGTGGTCAGAGACATGGAGGGGAGTTGCAGTGAGATTAGTAGAAGAACAGCATCTAGTAAAGATGAGGTCAAGCGTATTGCCTGCCTTGTGAGTAGGGGGGGACGGTGTGAGGGTGAGGTCAAAAGAGGAAAGGAGTGGAAAGAAGGAGGCAGAGAGAAATGAGTCAAAGGCAGACATAGGGAGGTTAAAGTCACCCAGAACTGTGAGGGGTGAGCCATCCTCAGGAAAGGAACTTATCAAGGCGTCAAGCTCATTGATGAACTCTCCAAGGGAACCTGGAGGGCGATAAATGACAAGGATGTTAACCTTGAATGGGCTAGTGACTATATGATACAATACGATACGATACAATATGATACATTACAATACAATATGATACAATACGATACAATACAATAAGATATGATACAATAATATACAATACGATACAATATGATACAATACGATATCATATGATACAATACAATACGATACGATACAATACAATACAATACAATACGATACAATACAATATGATACAATACGATACAATACAATACAATTCAATACCATACCATATGATATGATACAATAATATACAATACGATACAATATGATACATTTACATTTTAGTCATTTAGCAGACGCTCTTATCCAGAGCGACTTACAGTTAGTGAATTTTTTTTATTTTTTATACTGGCCCCCCGTGGGAATCGAACCCACAATCCTGGCGTTGCAAACGCCATGCTCTATCAACTGAGCTACATCCCTGCCGGCCATTCCCTCCTCTACCCTGGACGACATTGTGCGCCGCCCATGAGTATCCCGGTCGCGGCCGGCTGCGACAGAGCCTGGATTCGAACCAGGATCTCTAGTGGCACAGTTAGCACTACGATGCAGTGCCTTAGACCACTGGGCCACTCAGGAGTACCCGATACAATACAATATGATACAATACGATGCGATCCAATACGATATGATGCAATACGATACAATAATTCTGTCGACTGACTTGTCAACTCAGCAAAAACAGATCTGGGACCACCAGGCTAACTGTATTGTCCATTTTCATAGAACTTCATGAACATATCAGTGTATATCAGTACAGAGAATAGCCCCCCCCCCCCCCTTCACCTTCACTACAGTTGAATCCTTTCCAGCCGGCACCACAGGAGCAGCCGTATGGATCTCTCTGACAGAACACCATGGACCTGCAGTATCCGTCTCTACACCACTCCTTACACGTCCTCCCAAACTTACCCTCGCCACAAACTGGAAAATAAATCAGTATTTTATTACAACACACTGTCCTCGCCACACACTGGAAAATAAATCAGTATTTTATTACAACACACTGTCCTCGCCACACACTGGAAAATAAATCAGTATTTTATTACAACACACTGTTCTCGCCACACACTGGAAAACATTGGTCTTTGACTACCATGGGTGCTTCCAAAACGGCACCCTATTCCCTATATAATGCATGTACTACTATGGGCCCTGGTCGAAAGTAGTGCACTATATCAAATCTAGTGATATATACTGATCAAAAGTAGTGAACAGGGTTCCATTTGGGACGCAGTCATTTGATTACCACACACTGCCCTCGCCACACACTGCCCTCTCCACACACTGCCCTCTCCACACACTGCCCTCTCCACACACTGCCCTCGCCACACACTGCCCTCGCCACACACTGCCCTCGCCACACACTGCCCTCGCCACACACTGCCCTCGCCACACACTGCCCTCTCCACACACTGCCCTCGCCAAACACTGCCCTCGCCACACACTGCCCTCGCCACACACTGCCCTCGCCACACACTGCCCTCGCCACACACTGCCCTCGCCACACACTGCCCTCGCCACACACACTGCCCTCGCCACACACTGCCCTCTCCACACACTGCCCTCGCCACACACTGCCCTCGCCACACACTGCCCTCGCCACACACTGCCCTCGCCACACACTGCCCTCGCCACACACTGCACTCTCCATACACTGCCCTCGCCAAACACTGCCCTCGCCACACACTGCCCTCGCCACACACTGCCCTCTCCACACACTGCATTCGCCACACACTGCCCTCTCCACACACTGCCCTCGCCACACACTGCCCTCGCCACACACTGCCCTCGCCACACACTGCCCTCGCCACACACTGCCCTCGCCACACACTGCCCTCTCCACACACTGCCCTCGCCAAACACTGCCCTCGCCACACACTGCCCTCGCCACACACTGCCCTCGCCACACACTGCCCTCGCCACACACTGCCCTCGCCACACACTGCCCTCGCCACACACTGCCCTCGCCACACACTGCACTCTCCATACACTGCCCTCGCCAAACACTGCCCTCGCCACACACTGCCCTCTCCACACACTGCCCTCTCCACACACTGCCCTCGCCACACACTGCCCTCGCCACACACTGCCCTCGCCACACACTGCCCTCGCCACACACTGCCCTCTCCACACACTGCCCTCTCCACACACTGCCCTCGCCACACACTGCCCTCGCCACACACTGCCCTCTCCACACACTGCCCTCGCCACACACTGCCCTCGCCACACACTGCCCTCGCCACACACACTGCCCTCGCCACACACACTGCCCTCGCCACACACTGCCCTCGCCACACACTGCCCTCGCCACACACTGCCCTCGCCACACACACTGCCCTCGCCACACACTGCCCTCGCCACACACTGCCCTCGCCAAACACTGCCCTCGCCACACACTGCCCTCGCCAAACACTGCCCTCGCCACACACTGCCCTCTCCACACACTGCCCTCTCCACACACTGCCCTCGCCACACACTGCCCTCTCCACACACTGCCCTCTCCACACACTGCCCTCGCCACACACTGCCCTCGCCACACACTGCCCTCTCCACACACTGCCCTCTCCACAAACTGCCCTCGCCACACACTGCCCTCGCCACACACTGCCCTCTCCACACACTGCCCTCGCCACACACTGCCCTCGCCACACACTGCCCTCTCCACACACTGCCCTCTCCACACACTGCCCTCGCCACACACTGCCCTCGCCACACACTGCCCTCGCCACACACTGCCCTCGCCACACACTGCCCTCGCCACACACTGCCCTCGCCACACACTGCCCTCGCCACACACTGCCCTCTCCACACACTGCCCTCGCCACACACTGCCCTCGCCACACACTGCCCTCGCCACACACTGCCCTCTCCACACACTGCCCTCTCCACACACTGCCCTCGCCACACACTGCCCTCGCCACACACTGCCCTCGCCACACACTGCCCTCGCCACACACTGCCCTCTCCACACACTGCCCTCGCCACACACTGCCCTCGCCACACACTGCCCTCGCCACACACTGCCCTCGCCACACACTGCCCTCGCCACACACACTGCCCTCGCCTAACACTGCCCTCTCCACACACTGCCATCGCCACACACTGCCCTCGCCACACACTGCCCTCGCCACACACTGCCCTCTCCACACACTGCCCTCGCCACACACTGCCCTCGCCACACACTGCCCTCGCCACACACTGCCCTCTCCACACACTGCCCTCGCCACACACTGCCCTCGCCACACACTGCCCTCTCCACACACTGCCCTCGCCACACACTGCCCTCTCCACACACTGCCCTCTCCACACACTGCCCTCGCCACACACTGCCCTCGCCACACACTGCCCTCGCCACACACTGCCCTCGCCACACACTGCCCTCGCCACACACTGCCCTCTCCACACACTTCCCTCTCCACACACTGCCCTCGCCACACACTGCCATCGCCACACACTGCCCTCTCCACACACTGCCCTCTCCACACACTGCCCTCGCCACACACTGCCCTCGCCACACACTGCCCTCGCCACACACTAACCTCGCCACACACTGCCCTCTCCACACACTGCCCTCTCCACACACTGCCCTCGCCACACACTGCCCTCTCCACACACTGCCCTCGCCACACACTGCCCTCGCCACACACTGCCCTCGCCAAACACTGCCCTCGCCACACACACTGCCCTCGCCAAACACTGCCCTCGCCACACACTGCCCTCGCCACACACACTGCCCTCTCCACACATTGCCCTCGCCACACACTGCCCTCTCCACACACTGCCCTCTCCATACACTGCCCTCGCCACACACACTGCCCTCGCCAAACACTGCCCTCGCCACACACTGCCCTCGCCACACACACTGCCCTCTCCACACACTGCCCTCTCCACACACTGCCCTCGCCACACACTGCCCTCGCCACACACTGCCCTCGCCACACACTGCCCTCGCCACACACTGCCCTCTCCACACACTGCCCTCTCCACACACTGCCCTCGCCACACACTGCCCTCGCCACACACTGCCCTCTCCACACACTGCCCTCGCCAAACACTTTCCTCGCCACACACTGCCCTCTCCACACACTGCCCTCGCCAAACACTTCCCTCGCCACACACTGCCCTCGCCACACACTGCCCTCTCCACACACTGCCCTCTCCATACACTGCCCTCGCCAAACACTTTCCTCGCCACACACTGCCCTCTCCACACACTGCCCTCGCCACACACTGCCCTCTCCACACACTGCCCTCTCCACCTACTGCCCTCGCCACACACTGCCCTCGCCACACACTGCCCTCGCCACACACTGCCCTCGCCACACACTGCCCTCGCCACACACTGCCCTCGCCACACACTGCCCTCGCCACACACTGCCCTCGCCACACACTGCCCTCGCCACACACTGCCCTCTCCACACACTGCCCTCGCCACACACTGCCCTCGCCACACACTGCCCTCGCCACACACTGCCCTCGCCACACACTGCCCTCTCCACACACTGCCCTCGCCACACACTGCCCTCTCCACACACTGCCCTCGCCAAACACTGCCCTCGCCACACACTGCCCTCTCCACACACTGCCCTCTCCACACACTGCCCTCGCCACACACTGCCCTCGCCACACACTGCCCTCGCCACACACTGCCCTCGCCACACAGCATAGTAAAGCAAATGAGTGTGCAATTACAGAGCATTCCAGAATTCTAAAGTCCCCTACCAACATTCCATGGTGATTAGGAAACATTCCAAAGAGCCAGATAGCAGACTACAGCATTAAACCCCAGCAGTATAATCAGCCAGAACACATTTAGTAGCAGACTACAGCATTAAACCCCAGCAGTATAATCAGCCAGAACACATTTAGTAGCAGACTACAGCATTAAACCCCAGCAGTATAATCAGCCAGAACACATTTAGTAGCAGACTACAGCATTAACCCCCAGCAGTATAACCAGCCAGAACACATTTAGTAGCAGACTACAGCATTAACCCCCAGCAGTATAATCAGCCAGAACACATTTAGTAGCAGACTACAGCATTAACCCCCAGCAGTATAATCAGCCAGAACACATTTAGTAGCAGACTACAGCATTAACCCCCAGCAGTATAATCAGCCAGAACACATTTAGTAGCAGACTACAGCATTAAACCCCAGCAGTATAATCAGCCAGAACACATTTAGTAGCAGACTACAGCATTAAACCCCAGCAGTATAATCAGCCAGAACACATTTAGTAGCAGACTACAGCATTAAACCCCAGCAGTATAATCAGCCAGAACACATTTAGTAGACAATAAAACACATTCCACTATAACTCGACTACATTCTATAATTCTATAATCTAAAAACACATTCCCTTCGGGGCAATAAAGGTTTTCAATTAAACAATTCTAACATTGAAAAGAAAAGCCTATGATGATAAATATATATATATATAATTTATATAAGTTAAATAAGAATGTACAAAACATTAAGAACACCTTCCTAATAGAGTTGCCCCCCCCCCCCCCCCCCCCCCTTTTGAATCTACAAGGTGTCGAAAGCGTTCCACAGGGATGCTGGCCCATGTTGCCTCCAATGCTTCCCACAGTCAAGTTGTCTGGATGTCCTTTGGGTGGTGGACCGTTCTTGAAACACACTCGAAACTGTTGAGTGTGTAAAACCCAGCAGCGTTGCAGTTCTTGACACAAACCGGTGCACCTGGCAACTACTACCATACCCCTTTCAAAGGCACTTGAATGTTTTGTCTTGCCCATTCTTCCTCTGAATGGCACACAATCCATGTCTCTATTGTCTCAAGACTTAAAAATCCTTCTTTAACATGTCTCCTCCCCTTCATCTACCAGTCTATTAGATATGAGATGAAGGCCTACCAGGCTATTAGATATGAGATGAAGGCCTACCAGTCTATTAGATATGAGATGAAGGCCTACCAGTCTATTAGATATGAGATGTAGGCCTACCAGGCTATTAGATATGAGATGAAGGCCGACCAGGATATTAGATATGAGATGAAGGCCTACCAGTCTATTAGATATGAGATGAAGGCCTACCAGGCTATTAGATATGAGATGAAGGCCTACCAGGATATTAGATATGAGATGAAGGCCTACCAGTCTATTAGATATGAGATGAAGGCCTACCAGGATATTAGATATGAGATGAAGGCCTACCAGTCTATTAGATATGAGATGAAGGCCTACCAGGCTATTAGATATGAGATGAAGGCCTACCAGTCTATTACATATGAGATGAAGGCCTACCAGGCTATTAGATATGAGATGTAGGCCTACCAGTCTATTAGATATGAGATGAAGGCCTACCAGGATATTAGATATGAGATGAAGGCCTACCAGTCTATTAGATATGAGATGAAGGCCTACCAGTCTATTAGATATGAGATGAAGGCCTACCAGTCTATTAGATATGAGATGAAGGCCTACCAGGCTATTAGATATGAGATGTAGGCCTACCAGGATATTAGATATGAGATGAAGGCCTACCAGTCTATTAGATATGAGATGTAGGCCTACCAGGATATTAGATATGAGATGAAGGCCTACCAGTCTATTAGATATGAGATGAAGGCCTACCAGGATATTAGATTATGTGTTTTTTACAAAGACATTTATAGTCAGCATTCATTGGCTTTTTACCAGTTTCACAGGTGTGTCCCTTGAAGCCAGGTGGACAGATGCATTCTCCTGTCTCGTCATGACAGACCCCTCCGTTAGAGCACAGAGGACAGCTATGTTGACAGCTAGGACCCCACAGGCCAGCCTTGCATTCTGGGATTGAAACATAGAGCACTTGTTAGAAAGGAATTCTCTGGGCTGAGGGAAAATAATCCTGGACCGAAATGTGTTGGGGCTGCAATGGATACACTACATTTAGTTGGCTTGAGTCAATTCTAAATGGTCAATTGAATTTCCAGTGTAGCTAACAGATACAAGTTTCACACAAAACTGACGAAAGCAAAAAACGGGTTGTTTTGGTAGAATAAGGAACATTGTGTAGTACTACAATAGTATTGTGTAGAAGTAGAACTGCAGTAGTATTGGGTAGTATTCTGTAGTATTGGGTATTATAGGGTATTGGGTTGTACTGCTGTAGTAGGGTGTAGTAATGGGTAGTATTGGGTAGTATTGCAGTAGTATTTGGTGGTATTGGGTAGTATTACAGTAGTATTTGGTGGTATTGGGTAGTATTACAGTAGTATTTGGTAGAGTTGGGTAGTATTACAGTAGTATTTGGTGGTATTGGGTAGTATTACAGTAGTATTTGGTGTTATTGGGTAGTATTACAGTAGTATTTGGTGGTATTGGGTAGTATTGTGTAAAAGTACTAACTTCTGACGATGAGCCTGGTGATGGCTGATGTGGACTTGGCTCCAGCGATGGACCTGGCTGTGTAGAGACCTGCGTCTGAAGACGCCACTCCCTGGACGGGGTACACCAGGATGTCTGGGATCTCATTCTTAGGTACTGAGTGAATGAAGGAGCCTGAGAGAGACAAGAGGTTTCACATTACATTCACACTTTGGTTACATGGTGAGTGAACGTTGTTTATGATAAGAGTTGCATGGAGTAAACCGGACCTCTCGGAAATGAAAACGGATCCCTTCAGCAAAACATATTGGACCTTAACCCTCCCTGAACACTTGAAAAAAACTAAACAAGTGACCCTCCCCTGTACCCAAAATAATTATTACAACAAGGTGGATAGCAGAGAACATGTCTACCGTTTCACTTCCTGGACAGACCAGAGCCTTAGATATGCAGTTTTAGAAACGGTTCTTCCTCCTGTAATCATTAAACGGCAACGCAACGATGTTGACAGCGCACAGGGCTGCGGTCCAGAAGGTTGTGGGTTCGCAGACCAACGATGTTGACAGCGCACAGGGCTGCGGGCCAGAAGGTTGTGGGTTCGCAGACCAACGATGTTGACAGCGCACAGGGCTGCGGGCCAGAAGGTTGTGGGTTCGCAGACCACCGTGGACAACAGTAGGGGTGGAAAGATCTCCTTTATAGTAAAAGCATTGCATTCATCTATTATCTTATTTGCAGGTCAGAGAAAAAATGGCCATGTCATTTTACATATTAGTAGAATATTTTTAATTCCACACAAATGACCGAAATGACAGGCTAAGAATGGACAGAGAGATAGGCCTACAGTAGGCTATTTTGGGGACTAGGCCTAATCAAAAAAATATATATTGAAAGACGCCTTCGACTCTCCTCCTGAACTGTCACTGTAGGCCTACACAGCACAGTGTTAGTTAGGCAAAAGGTTTTGATCAGCGAGAGCAGAGCAGGCCGGGGGTCAGGGTAGTTTTATTTACACCATCCCAGCAGCTATCTAAGAAATATAACTTTGCTCTGTGCTTCTCCCAGCATGCACTTCGTAGCCTACAGCCTATTGTGCGCCCCCAGCGGAGAATCAGAGATGAGGGGCAGCATCTGCCAGACATTGATATATAGCCTAAAAAGCAACAAATCATAAAACACTGAGAAATATAGAAATTTCATCAATTACACATTACATGACCCTCCCCTCCCCTCCCCTGGACTAGATTTATAAAAAAAAATACTAAACCCTCCCCTGGACTGGAATGTTAAAAGCATGACCCCCCCCCATTTTCCACCATTCTGTAAATTTCAATCCATCCCTCAGCAGACACTCTTATCCAGAGTGACTTACAGTCAGTGCATTCAGCTTAAGGTAGATAAATAACTACATGCTGAAGATCAGTGTTAACATGAGGGGCTAAATATTGTTGACCAGGGGGGCCATATGCATCAAGCCTCTCTCAGAGTAGGAGTGCTGATCACGGATCAGTTTAGAATTTTAGATCACAACGTATAAAATTACATGGAGACCTGATCCTATATCAGCACTTCTACACTGAGACATTTGGTACGTCCAAGCCCAACAGGTGCAGACCTTACAGTGAAATACTTACTTACAAGCCCTTAACCAGCAATGCAGTTCAAGAAAGAGTTAAGAAAATATTTACTAAATAAAATAAAGTAAAATAAAAGTAACACACTAAAATAACAATAATGAGGCTATATACAGGGGGTACCGGTACTGAGTCAATGTGTAATAACAGTAGGGAGGCTATATACAGGGGGGTACCGGTACTGAGTCAATGTGAAATAACAGTAGGGAGGCTATATACAGGGGGTACCGGGACAGAGTCAATGTGTAATAACAGTAGGGAGGCTATATACAGTGGGGTACCGGTACAGAGTCAATGTGTAATAACAGTAGGGAGGCTATATACAGGGGGTACCGGTACAGAGTCAATGGGAAATAACAGTAGGGAGGCTATATACAGGGGGTACCGGTACAGAGTCAATGTGTAATAACAGTAGGGAGGCTATATACAGGGGGTACCGGTACTGAGTCAATGTGTAATAACAGTAGGGATGCTATATACAGGGGGTACCGGTACTGAGTCAATGTGTAATAACAGTAGGGAGGCTATATACAGGGGGTACCGGTACAGAGTCAATGTGTAATAACAGTAGGGAGGCTATATACAGGGGGTACCGGTACTGAGTCAATGTGTAATAACAGTAGGGAGGCTATATACAGGGGGTACCGGTACAGAGTCAATGTGTAATAACAGTAGGGAGGCTATATACAGGGGGTACCGGTACAGAGTCAATGGGAAATAACAGTAGGAAGGCTATATACAGGGGGGTACCGGTACTGAGTCAATGTGCGGGGGTCAATGTAAGTAGTCCGGGTGGCCATTTGATTAATTGTTCAGCAGTCTTATGGCTTGGGGGGTAGAAGCTGTTAAGGAGCCTTTTGGACCTAGACTTGGCGCTTCGGTACCGATTGCCGTGCGGTAGCAGAGAGAACAGTCTCTGACTTGGGTGGCTGGAGCCTTTGACCATTTTTTGGGCCTTCCAATGTGGTGTAGTCAGGTTAAGAATAGCATGTACACAATATGGGCATAAAAAAATAAAAATAAAACCTATCAGAAAACAATATACAATACACGTGGCTAGTTTATTATGTACACCACGCCGTTCACGAAAATGGATCGCTCCTGCAGACCTTGAGTCACGTGGACGTGGTTTGCTATATTTAAAGCAGGCAGACAGGCATCGAGGCATTCAGTCACTGTTCGATTGAACGTTAGAACGGGCAAAACGAGAGACCTAAGCGGCTTTGAGTGTGGTGTGATCATCGGTGCCAGTTGCGCCGGATCCAGTATCTCAGAAACGGCCGCCCTCCTGGGCTTTTCACCCCAACTGGCGACCTGCTAGCCTTATTTGGCCTCCCAAGTTTTTAGAGCAAAAAAATGTAAAGATATATACAGTACCAGTCAAAGGTTTGGATACACCTACTCATTCCAGGGTTTTTCTTAATTTTTACTATTTTTCTACATTGTAGAATAATAGTGAAGACATCAAAACTATGAAATAACACATACTGAATCATGTAGTAACCAAAAAAGTGCTAAAGAAATCAAAATATATTTTATATTTGAAATTATTATTATAGTAGCCACCCTTTGCCTTGATGACAGCTTTGCACACTCTTGGCATTCTCTCAACCAGCTTCATGAGGTAGTCACCTGGAATGGATTTCAATTAACAGGTGTGCCTTGTTAAAAGTTAATTTGTGGAATTTCTTTCCTTCTTAATGCGTTTGAGCCAATCAGTTGTGTTTTTTTTTTTTTTTTATGTGACAAGGTAGGGTTGATATACAGAAGATAGCCCTATTTGGTAAAAGACCAAGTCTATATTGCACAAGTTCCTTGGTGTCCACATCACCAACAACCTATCATGGTCCAAACACACCAAGACAGTCGTGAAGAGGGCACGACAAAGCCTATTCCCCCTCAGGAGACTGAAAAGATTTGGCATGATCCTCAGATCCTCAAAAAGTTCTACAGCTGCACCATCCAGAGCATCCTGTCGAGTTGCATTACCGCCTGGTATGGCAACTGCTCAGCCTTTGACCGCAAGGCACTACAGAGGGTACGGCCCAGTACATCACTGGGGCCAAGCTTCCTGCCATCCAGGACCTCTATACCAGGTGGTGTCAGAGGAAGGCCCTAAAAATGGTCAAAGACTCCAGTCACCCAAGTCATAGACTGTTCTCTCTGCTACTGCACAGCAAGCGGTACTGGAGCGTCAAGTCTAGGTCCAAAAGGCTTCTTAACAGCTTCTACCCCCAAGCCATAAGACTCCTGAACAGCTCATCAAATGGCTACCCGGACAATTTGCAAATCTGTCATCAAGGCAAAGGGTGGCTACTTTGAAGAATCTAAAATCTAAAATATATTTTGATTTGTTTAACACTTTTCTGGTTACTACATGATTCCATATGTGTTATTTCATGGTTTTGATGTCTTCACTAATACTCTACAATGTAGAAAATAGTAAAAATAAAGAAAAACCCTTGAATGAGGAGGTGTGTCCAAACTTTTGACTGGTACTGTAAATGTTTTTATAATTTATCATTTTCATTGTTGGACATAAAATACTGTGAAAACAGCAGGAAATCAGCTCCAAGTGATTTTCATTTTGGAAATCTGTTCCCAAGTATTCCCACGCGTAAAAGAAAGATGTGTAAGCAAGGTTTGAAATGATTATGTTTTAGTCAAATATTACATCTGTTTGGGCTTCTTGCAGTCAATTTGCAGTCTACAAATTATTTGTAATTATGTTCCGGTCCCCCGACCATCTGCTCAAGAAAAAAATCGTCCCGCGGCTGAATCTAGTTCACGATCCATGGTTTAGGGTTTACCGAGAATGGTGCTGCGACATACCAAAAACATCCAGTCAGCTGCAGTCCTGTGGGCGAAAACAGCTCATTGATGAGAGGTCCAAGGAGAATGGCAAGAATCGTGCAAGCTAACAGGCGAGCCACAAACATACAAATAACGGCGCAGTACAACAGTGGTGTGCAGAACGGCATCTTGGAACGCACAACTCGTTGGTCCTTGTCACGGACGGGCTATTGCAGAAGACGACCACACCGGGTTCCACTCCTATCAGCTAAAAACAAGAAGAAGTGGCTCCAGTGGGCACGCCATCACCAACACTGGACAACTGAGGAGTGGAAAAACATTGCCAGGTCCGATTAATCCCGGTTCCTGTTGCGTCATGCTGATGGCAGAGTCATGGTTTGGTGTAAGCAGCACGAGTCCATGGCGCCATCCTGCCTGGTGTCAACGGTACAGGCTGGTGGCGGTGGTGTGCTGGTGTGGGGAATGTTTTCCTGGCACACGTTAGGTCCCTTGATACCAATTGAGCAACGATTGACGCCACAGCGTATCTGAACATTGTCGCTGACCAAACCCAATAGAGTATCTTTGGGATGAGATGGAACGGGCTGTTGGCAGCATGAATGTACCGCCGTCCAATCTGCAGCAACTACGTGACGCCATGGCGTCAGCATGGACCAACATCCCTGTGGAACGTTTCTGACGCCTTGTAGAATCCATGACCCGAAGAATTCATGCTGTTCTGGAGGCAAAGGGGGCAAAGGGGGCCTTGACCCAGTACTAGATGGGTGTACATAACAAAATGACTGGTTAGTGAATATTGGAGGATCACGTCACAGAGAGATATCAGCAACCATGACAATACAAAAATAAAATACACTTTTATACAAACAAACAAACAAACAAGCAACATAACGATATAACTATTTACATACTGTAAGGTTTACCATTCTTATAGATGACTGCGTCCTCTGCGAATACTTTCCTGCGAGTGAAACAGATGTTGACATCTTCTCCTATACTGACTGTGATGGTTAGGGACTTTGGTAGAAACACAGCTGGGGAGGCAAACACAAACACAACTTTACTCTTAGTGGTGGGTAGATAACTTGACTCTCAGTGGTGGGTAGACAACTTTACTCTCAGTGGTGGGTAGACAACTTGACTCTCAGTGGTGGGTAGATAACTTGACTCTCAGTGGTGGGTAGATAACTTGACTCTCAGTGGTGGGTAGATAACTTGACTCTCAGTGGTGGGTAGATAACTTGACTCTCAGTGGTGGGTAGATAACTTGACTCTCAGTGGTGGGTAGATAACTTGACTCTCAGTGGTGGGTAGATAACTTGACTCTCAGTGGTGGGTAGATAACTTGACTCTCAGTGGTGGGTAGATAACTTGACTCTCAGTGGTGGGTAGATAACTTGACTCTCAGTGGTGGGTAGATAACTTGACTCTCAGTGGTGGGTAGATAACTTGACTCTCAGTGGTGGGTAGATAACTTTACTCTCAGTGGTGGGTAGATAACTTGACTCTCAGTGGTGGGTAGATAACTTGACTCTCAGTGGTGGGTAGATAACTTGACTCTCAGTGGTGGGTTAGTGTTTCAATAGGGAGTCAGAATAACAGTATGTATCCTCATTATCAATCGGTTGTTAAGTGTTTCATTTAGGAACATCTTGCAATGAAAGCAGTGTGCACCCTGTGTGGCCTCATAGCCACAACCGTTCACCACAAAGATAGGAAAGCCTCAAAACAATAAAACAGACCTGTACAGGTTAGAACACAATATCAATGCGTTATTACCTTCATTTAGCATCTTATATGTGTAAATCTGATTTGTATCACTATTTTTTGCCCTGCAGTAGAACTCCCCAAAGACATCACTGCGAGTCTTCCACTCCATCTTGGAGGCATGGTGGTAGGCTGTATCGGGGCTGACAGGCAGGCTCTGGGGGTGGGTCAGGGGGAAGTCACGGCCCATACCTAACGGAAATGTACATGTTAAAAACCAGTTGGAAATACAAGTATTACACAATAATGACTTTATTGTAACGCAAAATGAATTTTAACATGTTAAAAATGCATTCTACCTTGTCTTTGCTGTTTGCTTTCACAAGTTTACCTGAAAAGCTAGTTTGTAGCGCATTTCTTAATTCCTAAATAAATTAAAATGTATTGGAAACAGGTTTTCAAGACATTTCACATGCCATGGAATGTGTTAGAATTGCAAACGTAATGTGTTCATCTTGTGTGAAAGTCCCATTCCATACCCAGGGTACTGCTGAAGCTGGAGGCATCACTGTCCTGCCGGGAGGTCCAGTCACTACTGACACAGTGGAGGGAGGAGTCTGATGATGTCACCATGGGGTCAGGGTTCACCAAGGTCAGGTCTGCTATGTCTAGGGCATCACCTAGGACAGACAGGCAGACAGACAGACAGACAGACAGACAGGCAGGCAGGCAGGCAGGCAGGCAGGCAGGCAGGCAGGCAGGCAGGCAGGCAGGCAAGCAGGCAGGCAGGCAGGCAGGCAGACAGACAGACAGACAGACAGACAGACAGACAGACAGACAGACAGACAGACAGACAGACAGACAGACAGACAGACAGACAGACAGAGACAGACAGACAGACAAGTATACACACACACACAATGCAAGGGGGGGACGGGGGGGGGGAGGGGGACAGATAAGTATTAGATATTGAACAGATACATGTGCCTTCTTAAAAGTTAATTTGTGGAATTTCTTTCCTTCTTAATGCGTTTGAGCCAATCAGTTGTGTTGTGACAAGGTAGGGGGGGGTATACAGAAGATATACCTATTTGGTAAAAGACCAAGTCCATTTTATGGCAAGAACAGCTCAAATAAGCAAAGAGAAACAACAGTCCATCATTACTTTAAGACATGAAGGTCAGTCAATACGGAACATTTCAAGAACTTTGAAAGTTTCTTCAAGTGCAGTCGCAAAAACCATCAAGCGCTATGATGAAACTGGCTCTAATGAGGACCGCCACAGGAAAGGAAGACCCAGAGTTACCACTGCTGCAGAGGATAAGTTCCTTAGAGTTACCAGCCTCAGAAATTGCAGCCCAAATAAATGCTTCACAGAGTTCAAGTAACAGACACATCTCAACATCAACTGTTCAGAGGAGACTGCGTGAATCAAGCCTTCATGGTTAAATTGCTGCAAAGAAACCACTACTAAAGGACACCAATAAGAAGAAGAGACTTGCTTGGGCCTGAAAAAACACGAGCAATGGACATTAGACCGGTGGAAATGTGTCCTTTGGTCTGGAGTCCAAATTGGAGATTTTTGGTTCCAACCGCCGTGTCTTTGTGAGACGTGGTGTGGGTGAACGGATGATCTCCGCATGTGTATTTCCCACCGTAAAGCATGGAGGAGGAGGTGTTATGGTGTGGGGGTGCTTTTCTGGTGACACTGTCTGTGATATTTTTTTTTTTACTTAATCAGCATGGCTACCACAGCATTCTGCAGCGATATGCCATCCCATCTGGTTTGGGCTTAGTGGGACTATCATTTGTTTTTCAAACAGGACAATGACTCAACACACCTCCAGGCTGTGTGAGGGCTATTTGACCAAGAAGGAGAGTGATGGAGTGCTGCATCAGATGACTTGGCCTCCACAATTACATTTTACATTTACATTTTAGTCATTTAGCAGACGCTCTTATCCAGAGCGACTTACAGTTAGTGAGTGCATACATATTTATTTTTGATTTTTTTCATACCCCCCTTGGGAATCGAACCCACAACCCTGGCGTTGCAAACGCCATGCTCTACAAACTGAGCTACATCCCTGCCGGCCATTCTCTCCCCTACCCTGGGCCAATTGTGCGCCGCCCCATGGGTCTCCCGGTCGCGGCCGGCTACGACAGATCCCCCGACCTCAACCCAAATGAGATGGTTTGGGATGAGTCGGACGGCAGAGTGAAGGAAAAGCTGCCAACAAGTGCTCAGCATATGTGGGAACTCCGTCAAGACTGTTGGAAAAGCATTCCAGGTGATGCTGGTTGAGAGAACACCAAGGGTGTGCAAAGCTGTCATCAAGGCAAAAGGGTGGCTATTTTAAGAATCTCAAATATAAAGTCTATTTTGATTTGTTTAACACTGTTTTGGTTACTACATGATTCCATATGTGTTATTTCATAGTTTTGATGTCTTCACTATTATTCTACACAGTAAAAAATAGTAAAAATAAAGAAAAACCCTGTAATGAGTAGGTGTGTCCAAACTTTTGACTGGT
Source organism: Coregonus lavaretus (assembly GCF_964263955.1). Taxonomy (NCBI): domain Eukaryota; kingdom Metazoa; phylum Chordata; class Actinopteri; order Salmoniformes; family Salmonidae; genus Coregonus; species Coregonus lavaretus. The sequence goes on from NC_139991.1 coordinate 77,407,937, forward strand.
ACTGTAAGTATTAGAATTTGAACAGATAAATATTAGATATTGGACACAAAAGACAAACTGGAAATAAATTCCAGATGCTTATTTGCAGCAGTAGGGGTATTATCAGATATCACATTAATTGTAATTTTGAGACATTATATACATAAAGTATCTACATGATATTGAGGACGTTGGTATCAGTGCAACACATGGTATCACCACCTGGCATAGCCAGATGTGGACTGGCCACCCCTCAGAGCCTTGTCCCTCTCTAGGTTTCTTCCTAGGTTCCTGCCTTTCCAGGGAGTTTCTGTATAAGCACTTTGTGACATCTGCTGATGTAAAAAGGGCTTTATAAATACATTTGATTTAATTTGATGCTAGTGTGTGTGTGTTATTAATCCACAGGCAGAGAATCATGTAACATTTACAAAGACCGTGTCTGATTAAACAGATCTGGGACCAGGCTAGGTAATGACCAGAGGAGCTGGCTAGACAGCATAAACAGATCTGGGACCAGGCGTTTTACTTTATGGTATAATCCGAGACAGCATAAACAGATCTGTGACCATGCCGATACACTTTATGGTTGTTGTACACATGTTATGGCTGGGCGAATTGATCTGACAACCAATGGAACAGTGTAGTGTAATGGATCTGATTCAGACAGAAAGAGAAGCCAATTCTCATGAATCAACACAGAATCTAGTGTCTAGTACGCAAATAAGGACTTATACATGTAGTAGGTATACAGGAAGATACTAGAAGGTATACAGGAAGATACTAGTAGGTAGACAGGAAGATACTAGTAGATAGACAGGAAGATACTAGTAGATAGACAGGAAGATACTAGTAGATAGACAGGAAGATACTAGTAGGTAGACAGGAATATACTAGCAGGTAGACAGGAAGATACTAGTAGGTAGACAGGAAGATACTAGTAGGTAGACAGGAAGATACTAGTAGGTAGACAGGAAGATACTAGTAGGTAGACAGGAAGATACTAGTAGATAGACAGGAAGATACTAGTAGGTAGACAGGAAGATACTAGTAGGTAGACAGGAAGATACTAGTAGGTAGACAGGAAGATACTAGTAGGTAGACAGGAAGATACTAGTAGGTAGACAGGAAGATACTAGTAGGTAGACAGGAAGATACTAGTAGATAGACAGGAAGATACTAGTAGGTAGACAGGAATATACTAGTAGACAGGAAGATACTAGTAGGTAGACAGGAAGATACTAGTAGGTAGACAGGAAGATACTAGTAGGTAGACAGGAAGATACTAGTAGGTAGACAGGAAGATACTAGCAGGTAGACAGGAAGATACTAGTAGGTAGACAGGAAGATACTAGTAGGTAGACAGGAAGATACTAGTAGGTAGACAGGAAGATACTAGTAGGTAAACAGGAAGATACTAGTAGGTAGACAGGAAGATACTAGTAGGTAGACAGGAAGATACTAGTAGGTAAACAGGAAGATACTAGTAGGTAGACAGGAAGATACTAGTAGGTAGACAGGAAGATACTAGTAGGTAGACAGGAAGATACTAGTAGATAGACAGGAAGATACTAGTAGGTAGACAGGAATATACTAGTAGACAGGAAGATACTAGTAGGTAGACAGGAAGATACTAGTAGGTAGACAGGAAGATACTAGTAGGTAGACAGGAAGATACTAGTAGATAGACAGGAAGATACTAGTAGATAGACAGGAAGATACTAGTAGGTAGACAGGAATATACTAGTAGACAGGAAGATACTAGTAGGTAGACAGGAAGATACTAGTAGGTAGACAGGAAGATACTAGTAGGTAGACAGGAAGATACTAGTAGATAGACAGGAAGATACTAGTAGGTAGACAGGAAGATACTAGTAGGTAGACAGGAAGATACTAGTAGGTAGACAGGAAGATACTAGTAGGTAGACAGGAAGATACTAGTAGATAGACAGGAAGATACTAGTAGGTAGACAGGAAGATACTAGTAGATAGACAGGAAGATACTAGTAGGTAGACAGGAAGATACTAGTAGATAGACAGGAAGATACTAGTAGGTAGACAGGAAGATACTAGTAGATAGACAGGAAGATACTAGTAGGTAGACAGGAAGATACTAGTAGATAGACAGGAAGATACTAGTAGGTAGACAGGAAGATACTAGTAGATAGACAGGAAGATACTAGTAGGTAGACAGGAAGATACTAGTAGATAGACAGGAAGATACTAGTAGGTAGAGAGGAAGATACTAGTAGGTAGACAGGAAGATACTAGTAGGTAGACAGGAAGATACTAGTAGGTAGAGAGGAAGATACTAGTAGGTAGACAGGAAGATACTAGTAGGTAGACAGGAAGATACTAGTAGGTAGACAGGAAGATACTAGTAGATAGACAGGAAGATACTAGTAGATAGACAGGAAGATACTAGTAGGTAGACAGGAATATACTAGTAGACAGGAAGATACTAGTAGGTAGACAGGAAGATACTAGTAGGTAGACAGGAAGATACTAGTAGGTAGACAGGAAGATACTAGTAGGTAGACAGGAAGATACTAGTAGGTAGACAGGAAGATACTAGTAGGTAGACAGGAAGATACTAGTAGGTAGACAGGAAGATACTAGTAGGTAGACAGGAATATACTAGTAGACAGGAAGATACTAGTAGGTAGACAGGAAGATACTAGTAGGTAAACAGGAAGATACTAGTAGGTAGACAGGAAGATACTAGAAGGTAGACAGGAAGATACTAGCAGGTAGACAGGAAGATACTAGTAGGTAGACAGGAAGATACTAGTAGGTAGACAGGAAGATACTAGAAGGTAGACAGGAAGATACTAGTAGGTAGACAGGAAGATACTAGTAGATAGACAGGAAGATACTAGTAGGTAGACAGGAAGATACTAGTAGGTAGACAGGAAGATACTAGAAGGTAGACAGGAAGATACTAGCAGGTAGACAGGAAGATACTAGTAGGTAGACAGGAAGATACTAGTAGGTAGACAGGAAGATACTAGCAGGTAGACAGGAAGATACTAGTAGATAGACAGGAAGATACTAGTAGATAGACAGGAAGATACTAGTAGGTAGACAGGAAGATACTAGTAGGTAGACAGGAAGATACTAGAAGGTAGACAGGAAGATACTAGCAGGTAGACAGGAAGATACTAGTAGGTAGACAGGAAGATACTAGTAGGTAGACAGGACGATACTAGTAGGTAGACAGGAAGATACTAGTAGGTAGACAGGAAGATACTAGTAGGTAGACAGGAAGATATTAGTAGGTAGACAGGAAGATACTAGTAGATAGACAGGAAGATACTAGTAGGTAGACAGGAATATACTAGTAGATAGACAGGAAGATACTAGTAGATAGACAGGAAGATACTAGTAGGTAGACAGGAATATACTAGTAGACAGGAAGATACTAGTAGGTAGACAGGAAGATACTAGTAGGTAGACAAGAAGATACTAGTAGATAGACAGGAAGATACTAGTAGATAGACAGGAAGATACTAGTAGGTAGACAGGAAGATACTAGTAGGTAGACAGGAATATACTAGCAGGTAGACAGGAAGATACTAGTAGGTAGACAGGAAGATACTAGTAGATAGACAGGAAGATACTAGTAGGTAGACAAGAAGATACTAGTAGATAGACAGGAAGATACTAGTAGGTAGACAGGAATATACTAGTAGACAGGAAGATACTAGTAGGTAGACAGGAAGATACTAGTAGGTAGACAAGAAGATACTAGTAGATAGACAGGAAGATACTAGTAGATAGACAGGAAGATACTAGTAGGTAGACAGGAATATACTAGTAGACAGGAAGATACTAGTAGGTAGACAGGAAGATACTAGTAGGTAGACAGGAAGATACTAGTAGGTAGACAGGAAGATACTAGTAGGTAGATAGGAAGATACTAGTAGGTAGAGAAGAGTGCAGAGGCCTGAGAAAAGCACCTCACAGACAAGAGAAACTAACTGGTGAACTGATAGGTATTACCCCAGTAAACATGGAAGGAGCTGTTAAACATTATGACTTCATAATATACATTAGAGATGCCAGATGTAGCTACCCTGATAAGTTATCAGCCCCATCACATCCCATCATCATTAGTTGTGACATGCAGTACAATCAGCTAATCCATACAGTATGGTTCCTTCCTCTCCAAGTCTCCCCCTTCTTTTTTCCCTAAAGTATGGAATCAATGGAATGTTGATGTATCAGAGTTAATTTCGTGGAGACCAATGGGGAGACCATGCCCATCTGAACCCAACTGACTTGTTGCCAACTTGACCTCCGGCGGACATTGTTACAGAGAGAGTTAAATTGTTTGGCCTCCCATGTAAAACTAGACACATCTGAGATTCCTTTTGTGTTTAAAACAAAATGCTAATAAAATGTAATATCTCTGACATGGGCCTGATGCATTTGACCAGAACCAGTCGGCTGTAAATGAACGACAGCTCCTCTCTCCTTTCAAGTGACCATCTGTCTCTAAGCGAGGAGAGAGAGAGAGAGAGAGAGAGAGAGAGAGAGAGAGAGAGAGAGAGAGA
>NC_139991.1:77412671-77443627 GCF_964263955.1 Coregonus lavaretus
TGTATTAATGGCACCTGTTTGAACTTGTTATCAGTATAAAATACACCTGTCCACAACCTCAAACAGTCACACTCCAAACTTCACAATGGCCAAGACCAAAGAGCTGTCAAAGGACACCAAAAACAAAATTGTAGACCTGCACCAGGCTGGGAAGACTGAATCTGCAATAGGTAAGCAGCTTGGTTTGATGAAATCAACTGTGGGAGCAATTATTAGGAAATGGAAGACATACAAGACCACTGATAATTTCCCTCGATCTGGGGCTCCACGCAAGATCTCACCCCGTGGGGTCAAAATGATCACAAGAACGGTGAGCAAAAATCCCAGAACCACACGGGGGGACCTAATGAATGACCTGCAGAGAGCTGGGACCAAAGTAACAAAGCCAACCATCAGTAACACACTACGCCGCCAGGGACTCAAATCCTGCAGTGCGAGACGTGTCCCCCTGCTTAAGCCAGTACATGTCCAGGCCCGTCTGAAGTGCATTTGGATGATCCAGAAGAGGATTGGGAGAATGTCATATGGTCAGATGAAACCAAAATAGAACTTTTTGGTAAAAACTCAACTCGTCATGTTTGGAGGACAAAGAATGCTGAGTTGCATCCAAAGAACACCATACCTACTGTGAAGCATGGGGTTGGAAACATCATGCTTTGGGGATGTTTTTCTGCAAAGGGACCAGGACGACTGATCCGTGTAAAGGAAAGAATGAATGGGGCCATGTATCGTGAGATTTTGAGTGAAACCCTCCTTCCATCAGCAAGGGCATTGAAGATGAAACGTGGCTGGGTCTTTCAGCATGACAATGATCCCAAACACACCGCCCGGGCAACGAAGGAGTGGCTTCGTAAGAAGCATTTCAAGGTCCTGGAGTGGCCTAGCCAGTCTCCAGATCTCAACCCCATAGAAAATCTTTGGAGGGAGTTGAAAGTCTGTGTTGCCCAGCGACAGCCCCAAAACATCACTGCTCTAGAGGAGATCTGCATGGAGGAATGGGCCAAAATACCAGCAACAGTGTGTGAAAACCTTGTGAAGACTTACAGAAAACGTTTGACCTGTGTCATTGCCAACAAAGGGTATATAACAAAGTATTGAGAAACTTTTGTTATTGACCAAATACTTATTTTCCACCATCATATGCCAATAAATTCATTAAAAATCCTACAATGTGATTTTCTGGATTTTTTTTCTCTCATTTTGTCTGTCATAGTTGACATGTACCTATGATGAAAATTACAGGCCTCTCTCATCTTTTTAAGTGGGAGAACTTGCACAATTGGTGGCTGACTAAATACTTTTTTCCCCACTGTATGTATTATAAGTTCACACCCCTTGACTTATTCCACAATTTTTTGTGTTACACCCTGAATCAAAAGAAAAATCTCACCCATCTACACACAATACCCCATAATGACAAAGTGAAAAACATGTTTTTAGAAATGTTGGCAAATATACTGAAAATTAAATACAGAAATGTATTATTTACACCTCTGAGTGAATACTTTGTAGAAGCACTTGTGGCGGCGATTACAGCTGTGAGTCTTTCAGGGTAAGTCTCTAAGTGCTTTGCACACCTGGATTGTACAATATTTGCACATTATTCTTTTTTAAATTCTTCAAGCTCTGTCAAGTTGATTGTTGATCATTGCTAGACAGCCATTTTCAAGTCTTGCCATAGATTTTCAAGCCGATTTAAGTCAAAACTGTAACTAGGCCACTCAGGAACATTCAATGTCGTCTTGAATGGCCTTGTGTTTTAGGTTATTGTCCTGCTGAAAGGTGAATTCGTCTCCCAGTGTCTGTTGGAAAGCAGACTGAACCAGATTTTGTCTGTGCTTATAGCTGTATTCTGTTTCTTTTTATCCTAGAAAACTCCCTAGTCCATGTCGATGACAAGCACACCCATAACATGATGCAGCCACCACCATGCTTGAAAATATGAAGGGTGGTACTCAGTGATGTTGTATTGGATTTGCCCCAAACACTTTGTATTCAGGACAAAAAGTTCATTTCTTTGCCACATTTTTGGCAGTATTATTATATTTATATTTCAGTCATTTAGCAGACGCTCTTATCCAGAGCGACTTACAGTTAGTGAGTGCATACATTTTTTATTTTCATACTGGCCCCCCGTGGGAAACGAACCCATTACTTAAGTGCCTTGTTGCAAACAGGACACATGTTTTGGAATATTTTTATTCTGTACAGGCTTCTTTTCATTGTCATTTGGGTTAGTAGTGTGGAAGTAACTAAACTCAGCAAAAAAAGAAACGTCCCTTTTTCAGGACCCTGTCTTTCAAAGATAATTTGTAAAAATCCAAATAACTTCACAGATCTTCATTGTAAAGGGATTAAACACTGTTTTCCCATGCTTGTTCAATGAACCATAAACAATTAATGAACATGCACCTGTGGAACGGTCATTAAGACACTAACAGCTTACAGACGGTAGGCAATTAAGGTCACAGTTATGAAAACTTAGGGCACTAAAGAGGCGTTTCTACTGACTCTGAAAAACACCAAAAGAAAGATGCCCAGGGTCCCTGCTCATCTGCGTGAACGTGCCTTAGGCATGCTGCAAGGAGGCATGAGGACTGCAGATGTGGCCAGGGCAATAAATTGCAATGTCCGTACTGTGAGATGCCTAAGACAGCGCTACAGGAGACAGGAAGGACAGCTGATCGTCCTCGCAGTGGCAGACCACGTGTAACAACACCTGCACAGGATCGGTACATCCGAACATCACACCTGCGGGACAGGTACAGGATGGCAACAACAACTGCCCGAGTTACACCAGGAACGCACAATCCCTCCATCAGTGCTCAGACTGTCCGCAATAGGCTGAGAGAGGCTGGACTGAGGGCTTGTAGGCCTGTTGTAAGGCAGGTCCTCACCAGACATCACCGGCAACAACGTCGCCTATGGGCACAAACCCACCGTCGCTGGACCAGACAGGACTGGCAAAAAGTGCTCTTCACTGACGAGTCGTGGTTTTGTCTCACCAGGGGTGATGGTCGGATTCGCGTTTATCGTCGAAGGAATGAGCGTTACACCGAGGCCTGTACTCTGGAGCGGGATTCGATTTGGAGGTGGAGGGTCCGTCATGGTCTGGGGCGGTGTGTCATAGCATCATCTGACTGAGCTTGTTGTCATTGCAGGCAATCTCAACGCTGTGCGTTACAGGGAAGACATCCTCCTCCCTCATGTGGTACCCTTCCTGCAGGCTCATCCTGACATGACCCTCCAGCATGACAATGCCATCAGCCATACTGCTCGTTCTGTGCGTGATTTCCTGCAAGACAGGAATGTCAGTGTTCTGCCATGGCCAGCAAAGAGCCGGGATCTCAATCCAATTGAGCACGTCTGGGACCTGTTGGATTGGAGGGTGAGGGCTAGGGCCATTCCCCCCAGAAATGTCTGGGAACTTGCAGGTGCCTTGGTGGAAGAGTGGGGTAACATCTCACAGCAAGAACTGGCAAATCTGGTGCAGTCCATGAGGAGGAGATGCACTGCAGTACTTAATGCAGCTGGTGGCCACACCAGATACTGACTGTTACTTTTGATTTTGACCCCCCCTTTGTTCAGGGACACATTATTCAATTTCTGTTAGTCACATGTATGTGGAACTTGTTCAGTTTATGTCTCAGTTGTTGAATCTTGTAATGTTCATACAAATATTTACACATGTTAAGTTTGCTGAAAATAAACGCAGTTGACAGTGAGAGGACGTTTCTTTTTTTGCTGAGTTTACAATGTTGTTGATCTATCCTCTGTTTTCTCCTATCACAACCATTAAACTCTGTAACTGTTTTAAAATCACCATTGGCCTCATGGTGAAATCTCTGAACAGTTTATTTCCTCTCCGGCAACTGAGTTAGGAAGGACGCCTGTATCTTTGTAGTGACTGGGTGTATTGATACACCATCCAAAGCCTAATTAATAACTTCACCAGGCTCAAAGGGAAATTCAGCGTCTGCTTTTTGATTTTTTTTACACATCTACCAATCGGCAGGAAGTACGGGAAGCCGCGGGAAGTACGGGTGCTGAGGATGCTCCAGCATCCCTGATAAATCGGAAAAAATATAATAATATCTAAAATATGATTATTTTATTTCTTATTATTCCTCACAAAAGTAGTGCACTGGGGTGTTACTACTCCCTGAAGGCACTGTGGTAACAAGAAGACTTCACTTCTTAACTCTGTGATTTTTTTTCTATCTTCACATTTGCTGACATTAACACTCAGCTTAATTCAAGTTCTATAATGTTAATGACATGTCATTTCCCCAGCAGCTACTGTTGTTCAGCATTTGTTCCACACAAAGAAGCCAGCTGATTGTGTTCTGAGTGTGTTCATGTTCAGGGTACCACGGCACATGGGAACCTCATCCCTCTATTGTTGTTGAAGGAAGATTAGACCTGAGGACTCCTGACAACCAGGGGTGGCTTGCAGCAACAACAAAAAATCTAAGATAAAATACATGTCAAAGTATCACATCACAATCAGTTGAGTTTAATCAACCTACAGTTTAATCAACCTACAGACAGGGAGATGATACACACAATTACTCCGTTTACACCGTTTACACACGCAAATGCTTACGTGTGTTTCTGATCTGTTACTGTCACGAGTGTCAGTGTAATGCGGTGGAAGAAGTCAGGCGCAGGTCACAGAACTCTAAGAAACGTACTTTACTAAACGAAGTAAAGAACTCAACACAGAAAACCTCCACACAGGGAGGAACTAACCCGCTCACCAACGACACACAGAATACCTCCACACAGGGAGGAACTAACCCGCTCACCAACGACACACAGAATACCTCCACACAGGGAGGAACTAACCCGCTCACCAACGACACACAGAATACCTCCACACAGGGAGGAACTAACCCGCTCACCAACGACACACAGAATACCTCCACACAGGGAGGAACTAACCCGCTCACCAACGACACACGTAACAATAAACAATAACACACAAATTCCAAATGAGAGACAGGGGTAAATATAGGGACTACAATCAAACATAATCGGGAACAGGTGTAAACAATAAAGACTAAACTAGACAAACACCGAAACATCGATCGGCAGCAGCTAGTACTCCGGGGACGAAGAACGCCGAAGCCTGCCCGAGCAAGGAGGAGGAGCAGCCTCGGCTGAATCCGTGACAGTTACGTTCAAGCAGGGTGAAGTGTAGAAGACAGATGTTTTGGGTGGATGGATGCTATGGTGGCTGTCTTCCAACTAAGGTTAAAGTAGTCGTCTTGGCCTGAAGCCTGGACTAGACGAACTGTATTAGGACAAGGTTGGTTCTCACTCTACAGACAGAGAGAAGGAGGATGCTTTGACAAATACACAGAGGAGATACAGTCAGGAAAGGAAAGGCAGTGTTATAATCATATACCATATTTATCTAAATATTCAACAGTTAACTAACGTGGTCCTACTAGTCCGGTAAAATATTAGCACTGTGACTTGCATTCAAATCAAACAAATATCTGTGTTTGTGAAGTCATAGGGTCAAGTTCTGTACACCTCAGACATAAATACACGGTACTATTTAAAGAACATGAAACTTGACAGGGAATTTAACTGGTTCATTATATCAAACATGGTTGGATGTTCACTGAGCATGAACGTTGTTTCCTTTCTCACTTGTGTTTCATGTGACTCAGACCTCTGCGGTTTTTGTTTCATTTCTGTTCAAAAGAAAAGCTCATGTTTTTCATCCACAGGTGGTCTGGCTCCGTATCGCTCTCTCTCTGCAGAGTCTGAAAACCCCCTCAGCCTCACACATTATCCGTCCCAAATGGCGCCCTATTCCTCCAGGGCTCTGGTTAAATATATATATTTTTTTATTTTATTTTTTTCACCTTTATTTAACCAGGTAAGCCAGTTTGAGAACAAGTTCTCATTTACAACTGCGACCTGGCCAAGATAAAGCAAAGCAGTGCGATAAAAACAACAACAACACAGAGTTACATATGGGGTAAAACAAAACACATAAACATAGAGTGCACTACATCATTAATAGGAAGGCACTGAGTCACTGAGAGACGGACAAAACGTATCTTAAAGGTACAATGCTGATGTTTTCTACTTCAATATCATCATTTCTGCTTAACAATTAAGTGCCTTACTGTGATTGTTTAAAAATTAAAATGGTAAAAAAAGAAAACAAAAATAGCTTAGCGAAGAGGAATTTATCAAGCAAGAATGTAGCTAGGACTGTCTGGGAGTGGTCTGAGAGGGGAGGGGAAAACTGAAAAACTGGCTGTTATTGGAAGAGAGATTTGGAACTCTCTTTCTTATTGGTCTATTAACTAATGTACCTTCAAAACGCCATCCCACCAAAACAGGCTGAAATTTCAGCTGGTCTTTTAAAACTGCTCTTACACTAAAAGCCTCCTGAGTGGCGCAGTGGTCTAAGGCACTGCATCGCAGTGCTAACTGTGCCACTAGAGATCCTGGTTCGAATCCAGGCTCTGCTGTAGCCGACCGGGAGACTCATGGGTGGTGCACAATTCGTCCAGAGTAGGGGAGGGAATGGCCGGCAGGGATGTAGCTCAGTTGATAGAGCATGGCGTTTGCAACGTCAGGGTTGTGGGTTCGATTCCCACGGGGGGCCAGTATAAAAAAAATATGTATTCGCTAACTATAAGTCGCTCTGGATAAGAGCTGCTAAATGACTTAAATGTAAAAGGGCATTATCCACAATTTCACAGTATTATTCCAACCTCATAGTGTGGAAATATATAGAAAACTCAGGAAAATCAGTTTTTTGACTGCACTGCGCCTTTAACAAAAATGTAGTTATTTCCTTCAGCCCATTTGCTCTTGGTAAGTTAAAGATGGCAGGTTGACGTTTATTGGGATGAGTCTTGTCCTGGAGGCAGAACTGGGCAATGTCCACTAAAGGCTGCAAAGTCAAAAATCGTTAGACATTAGGGTTAAGGTTAGGGTTAGACATTAGGGTTAGCAGTGTGGTTAAGGTTAGGGTTAAGGTTAGGGTTAGATTTAAAATCAGATTTTATGACTTTGTGACTGTGCTAGCTAGTACCCACTCTGCAGAGCTGTCTCTAGGGCAAGATTTATGACAATAAATGCCAACCTGTGTAGAAAGAGGAGCAGATAAGATGAGAATGTGTTAAGACATAACGTTATATTCCAAGCTGTATTGGGCGCGACTTGGGGAAGGTTGGGCGGTCTGTTACAGCCTCAGCCGTCTCTTTTAGCTCAGGATGTCTCCCAAATGGCACCCTATTCCCTATATAGCGCACTACTTTTGGACCAGGGCCCATAGGGGATAGGGTGCCGTTGGAGAGAAACAGAGCTGTCAGGATGATAGATGGAAACCCTCTGTTATCTACGGGTAAAGGGAAGAAACAGAATGCTGGGGCTGATTTGTGTTGTAACCCCAAAGGGACTGACTGGCTGGCCTTAAAACCGACTGCTGCCTGTTGTCCAAAACATCACATGAAAGTACGAGACTGACTGGCTTTAACCCTAGAGGGGTTCTACTAAGCTAACATATGGAATTGTTTTAAGATGGTCATACCAAGGATCATTTAGCTATTTTATTTGGGATTGTAGGGACCCCTTTAGGTATCAAAAAGATACCTAAAGGGGTGGGGGGATGAAACATTGAATTTGGCCTTACTGCTATTAGCCCATAGAAACACATTGTAAAACAGATTCATAACTGGAAAAACAGATAGTCCCCCCCAAAGAAATCTAAAGGACGTTTGTTTTGAAGTGTCTGTCCTATATCTGAGAGTTATAAGAAAGATCAGGCAGTTGTTTTATTTATTTTTTATTTTATTTTTTTTAATTTAGGGGGTAGATCAGCTTAAATATTGCAGATTGATTGTAACTTCCATCAATGTAATTGTCTGCATCACTTCCAATCCCCCATATGTTTTTTATTCTCGCAAATATATATATATATATATACATATACATATACATACATACACATACATATAAATACATATACATGCATATATATACATATCCTTCTTTTAAATATATTTCCCTTTATTACTTTCCAACCCCACCACCCCTTCCCTAATTGGAGTAAACTAGTGAACAACAATGCTTAGGCCTCTACTTCCAGCTTATACATACTATATACATTTTATGGACACAGTCGATTTTACAATAATCCTATTTTGTTTGTTTTTACTCCTGAACTTCCTCAACCCTCAACCATGAAGTCCATCCGGCAATTGTTTGTTATTTATTTTGACACATATTTAACCCCATATTTAACCCCATATTTAACCCCATCTTTAACCCCATATTTAACCCCATATTTAACCCCATATTTAACCCCATATTTAACCCCATATTTAACCCCATATTTAACCCCATATTTAACCCCATATTTAACCCCATCTTTAACCCCATATTTAACCCCATCTTTAACCCCATCTTTAACCCCATATTTAACCCCATATTTAACCCCATATTTAACCCCATATTTAACCCCATCTTTAACCCCATATTTAACCCCATATTTAACCCCATATTTAACCCCATATTTAACCCCATATTTAACCCCATATTTTAGGCACTAAACTACTTAGTAGGGCATCCTAGAGCAAAACAATCTACAAGTGCATGTTCGTGAGAGTCTCAACTTACCACAGAGGGGTCATATTAGTGTGTAGCGCAAACTGTTCGGACGCTACAAACAGAAGTTGGCAGATAGGCGGTATCGACTTCAGACGAGTCCCGTGACGCTTCGGGGGGGGGGGGGGGGGGGGGGGGGTCGTAGAGCAAAACGGAGAACACCATGGTGTTCATGGGAGCCTCATCTTAATAGTTCATAACAAAACCGTTCGGACGCTACAGACGTTTTCGTGAGAAGAACGATTTTTGGGATGTCTCATGGTCTGACAACCACCGCTGTAGCTCGGCCACCTTCCACCGCAGAGGCGGAAGGCCGACATCGGCGGATGATGTGGATTGAGACACAGCCCATGCAAAAAAACGGACATCTCTACCTTAAACAGCCAGATTTCTATGGGGATTTCTCTACCTTAAACAGCCAGATTTCTATGGGGATTTCTTTATGATGCTAATTCGATTTCCACGGGGGCGCAGACATCGACTCCAGGGTGGTTAAACCCTACTGCTGCTTGTTGTCCAAACAACACATGAAAGTGAGAGGAACGTTTTCTGCTAAGGAAACAGAAACGTGTTTTGTAGTGTCAAGTTTGGACCCTTGGTGTTTCTACGTAAGGGATTTAGGGTGACCTAAGTGGGGTTGAAACTCACCCAGTAGTGTCCTTAGACTGAGGACTGCCAGACGTTTGAAATATCAGTCTAATTCTAAGTGCCAGACAACTCCACAAGGTTTGCTGTTCTTGTGATTTGTTAAAATAAATATTTTATATCACATATAGTGGTCGAAAGTCTGGAGCTGCCTTATGTCATAAGTGTAAATAGACACAGGACACTTTATTTAGATAGTCATACTATCAACAAACTATCTGTTGATACCTGCAGTGAACCAGTAGACCAGACACAGAGACTATAGAGTAGAGCTACATACCTGGACTGGACCAGTAGACCAGACACAGAGACACAGTAGAGTAGAGCTGATAACACATGATCCTCCAGCGGTAGGCTGGTACAGGCTCCAGGGCTAGGGCGTCCAGGGGGTACATCCACACAGCGCTGCTGCTCCGAGGTGCTCAGACTGGGGATAAAGAGAAGACCAAACCCCTGGAGGGTGTCAGAGAGACCCTTCAACACACATCTCTTCACAGTCTGTCTGTCTGGCTCTGAAAAGTCTCTGAAGTTCCTCCCTCCCTTTCTCTCCCACCCTCCGCCCCAAACCCCAACCCACCCCAACCCTCTCTCTCTCTCTCTCCCTTTATTCCTCTCTCCATGCATTGGGAGTTGGAGTTCCTTTTCCTGTTTCCTCTTCATGTGAGAATGGGATGGAAAGAAAGGACCCCAGCCTGAAAAGAACAATATTTCAGTATTTGATATTTCAGTCATTTAGCAGACGCTCTTATCCAGAGCGACTTACAGTTAGTGAGTGCATACATTTTTATTCTTCATACTTTTCAGGGAAGTTAGGAACCAATATACACAAGCAGTCAGGAAAGCAAAGGCTAACTTTTTCAAACAGAAATTTGCATCCTGTAGCACTAACTCCAAAAAGTTTTGGGACACTGTAAAGTCCATGGAGAATAAGAGAACTTCCTCCCAGCTGCCCACTGCACTGAGGCTAGGAAACACTATCACCACCGATAAATCTACAATAATCGAGAATTTCAACAAGCATTTTGCTACAGCTGGCCATGCTTTCCATCTGGCTACCACTAACCCGGCCACCAACTCTGCACCCTCTGCTGCAACTTGCCCATGCCCCCCCCGCTTCTCCTTCACACAAATTCAGACAGCTGATGTTTTGAAAGCGCTGCAAAATCTGGACCCCTACAAATCAGCTGGGCTAGACAATCTGGACCCTTTCTTTCTAAAACTAGCCGCCGAAATTGTCGCTACCCCTATTACTAGTCTGTTCAACCTCTCTTTCATAACGTCTGAGATCCCCAGAGATTGGAAAGCTGCCGCGGTCATCCCCCTCTTCAAAGGGGGTGACACTCTAGATCCAAATTGCTACAGACCTATATCCATCCTGCCCTGCCTTTCGAAAGTATTCGAAAGCCAAGTTAACAAACAGATAATTGACCATTTCGAATACCACCGTACCTTCTCCGCTATGCAATCCGGTTTCCGAGCTGGTCACGGGTGCACTTCAGCCACGCTCAAGGTCCTAAACGATATTATAACCGCGATTGATAATAGACAGTACTGTGCAGCCGTCTTCATCGACCTGGCCAAGGCTTTCGACTCTGTCAACCACCGCATTCTTATTGGCAGACTAAATAGCCTTGGTTTCTCAAATGACTGCCTCGCCTGGTTCACCAACTATTTCTCAGATAGAGTTCAGTGTGTCAAATCGGAGGGCCTGTTGTCTGGACCTATGGCAGTCTCTATGGGGGTGCCACAGGGTTCAATTCTTGGGCCGACACTTTTCTCCGTGTATATCAATGATGTCGCTCTTGCTGCTGGTGACTCTCAGATCCACCTCTACGCAGACGACACCATTTTGTATACATCTGGCCCTTCATTGGACACTGTGTTAACAAACCTCCAAACGAGCTTCAATGCCATACAACAATCCTTCAGTAGCCTCCAACTGCTCTTAAACACTAGTAAAACTAAATGCATGCTTTTCAATCGAACGCTGCTGGCACCCGCCCACCCGACTAGAATCACCACTCTCGACGGGTCTGACCTAGAGTATGTGGACAACTACAAATACCTAGGTGTCTGGTTAGACTGTAAACTCAACTTCCAGACTCACATAAAGAATCTCCAATCCAAAGTTAAATCTAGAATCGGCTTCCTATTTCGCAACAAAGCCTCCTTCACTCATGCTGCCAAACATGCCCTCGTAAAACTGACTATCCTACCGATCCTTGACTTCGGCGATGTCATTTACAAAATAGCCTCCAACACTCTACTCAGCAAATTGGATGTAGTCTATCACAGTGCCATCCGTTTTGTCTCCAAAGCCCCATACACTACCCACCACTGTGACCTGTACGCTCTTGTTGGCTGGTCCTCACTACATGTTCGTCGTCAAACCCACTGGCTCCAGGCCATCTATAAATCACTGCTAGGCAAATCCCCGCCTTATCTTAGCTCATTGGTCACCATAGCAGCACCCACCCGTAGTCTGCGCTCCAGCAGGTATATCTCACTGGTCATTCCCAAAGCCAACACCTCCTTTGGCCGCCATTCCTTCCAGTTCTCTGCTGCCAATGACTGGAACGAATTGCAAAAATCTCTGAAGCTGGAGACTCTTATCTCCCTCAATAACTTTAAGCATCAGTTGTCAGAGCACCTTACCGATCACTGCACCTGTACACAGCCCATCTGAAATTAGCCCACCCAACTACCTCATCCCTATATTGTTATTTATTTTGCTCATTTGCACCCCAGTATCTCTATTTGCACATAATCTCTTGCACATCTAGCATTCCAGTGTTAATACTATTGTAATTATTCTGCACTATAGCCTATTTATTGCCTTACCTCCATAACTTGCTACATTTGCACACACTGTATATATATTTTCTGTTGTATTTCTGACTTTATGTTTTTTAGCCCATATGTAACTCTGTGTTGTTGTTTTATTGCACTACTATGCTTTATCTTGGCCAGGTCGCAGTTGTAAATGAGAACCTGTTCTCAACTGGCTTAACTGGTTAAATAAAGGTGAAATAAAAAATAAAAAAATTCATACAATGTCATAACTTTACCACTCCTAGTCTATCTATCTATCTATCTATCTATCTATCTATCTATCTATCTATCTATCTATCTATCTATCTATCTATCTATCTATCTATCTATCTATCTATCTATCTATCTATCTATCTATCTATCTATCTATCTATCTATCTATCTATCTATCTATCTATCTATCTATCTATCTATCTATCTATCTATCTATCTATCTATCTATCTATCTATCTATCTATCTATCTATCTATCTATCTATCTATCTATCTATCTATCTATCTATCTATCTATCTATCTATCTATTTATCTATCTATCTATCTATCTATCTATCTATCTATCTATCTATCTATCTATCTATCTATCAATCTATCTATCTATCTACCTACCCACCCACCCACCCATCCATCCATCCATCCATCCATCCATCCATCCATCCATCCATCCATCCATCCATCCATCCATCCATCCATCTATCCATCCATCCATCCATCCATCCATCCATCCATCCATCCATCCATCTATCTCTGTGGATCGCTGTAATCTGAGGGAAATATGTGTCTCTAATATGGTCATACATTTGGCAGGAAGTTAGGAAGTGCAGCTCAGTTTCCACCTCATTTTGTGGGCAGTGTGCACATAGCCTGTCTTCTCTTGAGAGCCAGGTCTGCCTACAGCGGCCTCTCTCAATAGCAAGGCTATGCTCACTGAGTCTGTACATAGCTTTCCTTAATTTATGGTCAGTCACAGTGGTCAGGTATTCTGCCACTGTGTACTCTCTGTTTAGAGCCAAATAGCCTTCTAGTTTGCTCTGTTTTTTTGTTAATTCTTTCCAATGTGTCAAGTAATTATCTTTTTGTTTTCTAATGAGTCTAATTGTGTTGCTGTCCTGGGGCTCTGTGGGGTCTGTTTGTGTTTGTGAACAGAGCCCCAGGACCAGCTTGCTTAGGGGACTCTTCTCCAGGTTCATCTCTCTGTAGGGGATGGCTTTGTTATGGAAGGTTTGGGAATCGCTTCCTTTTAGGTGGTTGTAGAATTGAACAGCTCTTTTCTGGATTTTGATAATTCTTGGTTGGTGAGCAGACCCCAGACCTCACAACAATAAAGGGCAATGGGTTCTATAACTTGTCTTGGAAATCACCACCAGGGACACCTGAAGTCAATATTAAATTAATCATTCTTTATTGTCAGTTAACTGGCGAGGTTCCAAAAACATAGTACACGTCGGTCGGGAGCTCTGCTGGGGCAGTCCCGTTAGTTCTCTTATATACTGCTTACACAGACAAGTTATATTTGCATGACTTACACTACCGGTCAAAAGTTTTAGAACACCTACTCATTCAAGGGTTTTTCTTTATTTGTACTATTTTTTACATTGTAGAGTAATAGTGAAGACATCAAAACTATGAAATAATACATATGGAATCATGTAGTAACCAAAAAAGTGTTAAACAAATCAAAATATAGTTTATATTTGAGATTCTTCAAATAGCCACCATTTGCCTTGATGACAGCTTTGCACACTCTTGGCGTTCTCTCAACCAGCTTCACCTGGAATGCTTTTCCAACAGTCTTGAAGGATTTCCCACATATGCTGAGCACTTGTTGGCTGCTTTTCCGTCACTCTGTGGTCCGACTCATCCCAAACCATCTCAATTTGGTTGAGGTCGGGGGATTGTGGAGTCCAGGTCATCTGATGCAGCACACCATCACTCTCCTTCTTGGTAAAATAGCCCTTACACAACAAATGATAGTCCCACTAAGCCCAAACCAGATGGGATGGCGTATTTCTGCAGAATGCTGTGGTAGCCATGCTGGTTAAGTGTGCCTTGAATTCTAAATAAATCACAGACAGTGTCACTAGCAAAGCACCCCCACACCATAACACCTCCTCCTCCATGCTTTACGGTGGGAAATACACATGCGGAGATCATCCGTTCACCCACACCGCGTCTCACAAAGGCACGGCGGTTGGAACCAAAAATCTCCAATTTGGACTCCAGACCAAAGGACACATTTCCACCGGTCTAATGTCCATTGCTTGTGTTTCTTGGCCCAAGCAAGTCTTTTCTTCTTATTGGTGTCCTTTAGTAGTGGTTTCTTTGCAGCAATTCGACCATGAAGGCCTGATTCACACAGTCTCCTCTGAACAGTTGATATTGAGATGTGTCTGTGACTTGAACTCTGTGAAGCATTTATTTGGGCTGCAATCTCTGTCGCTGGTAACTCTAATGAACTTATCCTCTGCAGCAGAGGTAACTCTGAGCCAGTTTCATCATAGCGCTTGATGGTTTATGCAACTGCACTTGAAGAAACTTTCAAAGTTCTTGAAATGTTCCGTATTACAGTTTTTCTCCATTGGTTTGGCTCATTTCTTGAAACAGAAATTACATTCTCAAAACTCTAAGATCATTTGGCAAAACAGTCTTACAGTTCAGCACAACACTATAGCTCACTTGCAAAAGCTCATATCTCTCCTAAAACTGTTCACTCATGCTTCAAAACTAAATTCCTTTCCCATATAAGGAGTCAGTGCCACGAAAATGGCAAAGATCCTTCTCAATTGCTTTGGCTCATTTCTTGAAACAGACCGGACGTTCTCAACACTCTTGGTGCTTTAGCCAAAATAACGTGGATGGTTCGGCACAACACCATGGTTCACCTGCAAAAGCTCATACCTCTCCCAAAACAGTTCACGCATGTGTCAAAACTAAATTTCCTTCTCATTTAAACAGTCAGTGCCCCCAAAATGCTTCGTCCCTTTGGCATTGTGTAAGCACTGCAAGTCAAAATGTTTAGATGTTTTGTCACTATGGCAGAGGACCATTGAAATATCCCTCATGTCCACCTTTCAGTCTTAGCCCAGTCCTTCATTGACAATGGTTACTGTACTGTTTTTTGTCTAGCTAACAGAATACAATTGTGTATAAAACTGAACAAAAATAAATAGGATTTTAGGGTAAGAGTAGCCTCCAAGGTTTGACATCACACATTGCACTCATACTGCCAAGGAAATTGTAACCATTATCATTCACACACATAAAGTAACTTCCATACATCAGAGTAAAAAGAAAATGTATACAGCATAATATACTGTAATATAAACACACAAACAAAAAACAATGAAAATTATATGCAGCCTACAGTGCTGTAAATAAAGCTGGAGTTTCACAACTAACAGTTCTTCACTGGTCGCTGTCCTCACCCTCCTGGCCATCCACACGCTGCTGTCTGTCTGGCCACAGATTCTCGTCCACATCACAGCGTATATTCTCCCTTGCGATGCAACGAGGGAAGAAACGGCGTGCATGTCGCAACCATCCCCTACACTGATCTCCTGTAATATCCTCACACGCAGCGTCCATTGCATGGAGCAGGGACCTCTGATCTTGAGCCCGATGCTCATACACTCTCCACCTCCAAGCGGAGAAATACTCCTCAATAGGATTGAGGAAAGGAGAGTAAGGTGGTAGGAACACCATGACCATCCTTGGATGAGTAGTGAACCAGGCCCTGATGAGCGGGCCACGGTGGAAATTCACATTGTCCCATACAATGACATATTGTGGTAGGTGAGGCCCTACGAGACCGCTCTCATTTTCAGGGATCAAATCAACATGAAGGCGGTCCAAGAAGATGAGGAGCTTCTATGTATTGTATGGGCCAAGACTGGGGATGTGAGTGGCCACACCATTCTCCGATATGGCAGCACACATAGTTATATTGCCCCCTCGCTGGCCTGGGACATCCACCATGGCCCGGTGGCCAATAATATTACGGCCACGTCTTCGGCCCTTGGCCAGGTGCCTCCATGTTCAGAAATTGTACTGGTCCTGCATGGTCAAGCTCTTTACATACATGTTTGGCAGCATTCACAGTCATGGACAGCACCTGTCAGGTAACTAAACATACTGTTTGATTGGTCATCTGAGATGTGTGAAACTCCTCCTTCGTTAGTCAAGTTCTAGTTTCACCTGACTGTCAATTGCTGTAATAAATTTATCAAATGTTCCAAGGGATTCATATATGGTATTCATGGTATTATGTTCTTGACTAATTTTGACAATTGAACAGACTATTGTGCATGTGATGACTTATACAATGAAATGACGCTGACACGTTTTGGAGCGAACAACCATTAGACTGAGAATCAACAATCAGTTTAGATCAACAAGATCTATTCACTTGGAAATTGTGCTAAATGTAGGCTACCTGTACTTAATCATTTGCAAAGATGTACTGAGACATTGAGACATGTACTTAGACATTTGCAATTTGATGAAATGAATGAGAAATTCAATTCTGTTGTGAACAATTGCCAAGTGGTTTGGAGGTTTGTCCATGTAGTTTTGAGAATGTAATTTCTGTTTCAAGAAATGAGCCAAACCAATGGAGAAAAACTGTAACTGATCTTCATGTCTTAAAGTAATGATGGACTGTCGTTTCTCTTTGCTTATTTGAGCTGTTGTTGCCATAATATGGACTTGGTCTTTTACCAAATAGGGCTATCTTCTGCATACCACCCCAACCTTGTCACAACACAACCAATTGGCTCAAACGCATTAAGAAGGAAAGAAATTCCACAAATTAACTTTTAAGAAGGCACACCTGTTAATTGAAATGCATTCCAGGTGACTACCTCATGAAGCTGGTTGAGAGAATGCCAAGAGTGTGCAAAGCTGTCATCAAGGCAATGGGTGGCCATTTGAAGAATCTAAAATCTCAAATATATTTTGATTTGTTTAACACTTCTTTGGTTACTACATGATTCCATATGTGTTATTTCATAGTTTTGATTTCTTCACTATTATTCTACACAGTAGAAAATAATAAAAATAAAGAAAAACCCTGTAATGAGTAGGTGTGTCCAAACTTTTGACTGGTACTGTAAGTTGTCAGTGTTCCCTCTGTACCTCAACATGGGGTTCATGCCAGTGTTCCCTCTGTACCTCAACATGGGGTTCATGCCAGTGTTCCCTCTGTACCTCAACATGGGGTTCATGCCAGTGTTCCCTCTGTACCTCAACATGGGGTTCATGCCAGTGTTCCCTCTGTACCTCAACATGGGGTTCATGCCAGTGTTCCCTCTGTACCTCAACATGGGGTTCATGCCAGTGTTCCCTCTGTACCTCAACATGGGGTTCATGCCAGTGTTCCCTCTGTACCTCAACATGGGGTTCATGCCAGTGTTCCCTCTGTACCTCAACATGGGGTTCATGCCAGTGTTCCCTCTGTACCTCAACATGGGGTTCATGCCAGTGTTCCCTCTGTACCTCAACATGGGGTTCATGCCAGTGTTCCCTCTGTACCTCAACATGGGGTTCATGCCAGTGTTCCCTCTGTACCTCAACATGGGGTTCATGCCAGTGTTCCCTCTGTACCTCAACATGGGGTTCATGCCAGTGTTCCCTCTGTACCTCAACATGTGGTTCATGCCAGTGTTCCCTCTGTACCTCAACATGGGGTTCATGCCAGTGTTCCCTCTGTACCACTCAGTGTTCCCTCTGTACCTCAACATGTGGTTCATGCCAGTGTTCCCTCTGTACCTCAACATGGGGTTCATGCCAGTGTTCCCTCTGTACCTCAACATGGGGTTCATGCCAGTGTTCCCTCTGTACCACTCAGTGTTCCCTCTGTACCTCAACATGTGGTTCATGCCAGTGTTCCCTTGTACCTCAACATGGGGTTCATGCCAGTGTTCCCTCTGTACCTCAACATGTGGTTCATGCCAGTGTTCCCTTGTACCTCAACATGGGGTTCATGCCAGAGTTCCCTCTGTACCTCAACATGGGGTTCATGCCAGTGTTCCCTCTGTACCTCAACATGTGGTTCATGCCAGAGTTCCCTCTGTACCTCAACATGGGGTTCATGCCAGTGTTCCCTCTGTACCTCAACATGTGGTTCATGCCAGTGTTCCCTCTGTACCTCAACATGGGGTTCATGCCAGTGTTCCCTCTGTACCTCAACATGGGGTTCATGCCAGTGTTCCCTCTGTACCTCAACATGGGGTTCATGCCAGTGTTCCCTCTGTGGTTCATACTCTTCGCCCATCTTCTGCAAGACCTTGTTAAAGCCGTCTCTCCTCTGAGCTAGGGATACTCTGTCCTCCTCCAGGGCCAGGGATACTCTGTCCTCCTGCAGGGCCAGGAATACTCTGTCCTTCTGCAGGGCCAGGGATACTCTGTCCTCCTCCAGGGCCAGGGATACTCTGTCCTCCTCCAGGGCCAGGGATACTCTGTCCTCCTGCAGCCTCTACATTTACATTTACATCTCTACATAGAGAAGAAAAATAACTTGGTTTGATTCATATTAATTATTAATTAATTCATCCTGAAGCCACCTCTCCTCTGAGCCAGGGACACTGTCATCCTGTCACCATTAGATAGTGAAAAGAAACAGCAATTATTAACTACCATTCATTTATTAGTTCATTTATCCTGAAGCCGTCCCTCCACTGGCCCAGGGATACTCGGTAGTGGTATGCAGCTGTTTGTTCCCCCGCAACCGCCTGTTAGCAGTTCCTATTATTCTTCTATAACACAGACCCCAAAGCAAATCAGGGGCAGAAAAATACAGTGGGGAAAAAAAGTATTTAGTCAGCCACCAATTATAGAAAGTAATTACAATAGAGAGTAAATAAAGATATATATATATATATATATATAAAGATAGATAATAAATAGAAGTATTGAGAAACTTTTGTTATTGACCAAATACTTATTTTCCACCATAATTTGCAAATAAATTCATTAAAAATCCTACAATGTGATTTTCTGGATTTCTCTTTCTCAATTTGTCTGTCATAGTTGACGTGTACCTATGATGAAAATTACAGGCCTCTCTCATCTTTTTAAGTGGGAGAACTTGCACAATTGGTGGTTGACTAAATACTTTTTTTCCCCACTGTATATTTATTCAAAGAGAACAAATCATAGTTGTTATGCTGGAAAGTAGATGGTAGATGTTCATTCTTCCCTGTCCTCAATGTTTCTCCACTGAACAAAGAGACAGGATGTAGTTTATACCCAAGCCTAGCCTGTGGGTGACCAATTAGAATTCCTTGCAATAAAATTGGGCCAATGGCCAAATACCAAGTATCCCATTTCAGGCTCAATGTATAGACAATTTGGACCAATGAGAACTTGCCACATGTAGCTATGAGTCCTGGACTGGAACCCCTACACAGATTCTAAACAGATGTTGAACTGAAAAACAACTATTCCCATTGATTGTTAATTCCCTCTTGACCTCCGGTCCTCGTTGTGTATTTATCTTAGAATATTCTTACACGGCCGACTATACAGAGCCTTCGGAAAGTATTCAGACCCATTGACTTTTTCCACATTTTGTTACGTTCCAGATTTATTCTAAAATTGATTAAATAAAAACCATCCTCAGCAATCTACACACAACACCCCATAATGACAAAGCGAAAACAGGTTTTTTTAAATGTTCGCAAATGTATTAAAAATAAAAAACCTTATTTACATAAGTATTCAGACCCTTTGCTATGTGACTCGAAATTGAGCTCAGGTGCATCCTGTTTCCATTGATCATCCTTGAGATGTTTATACAACTTGATTGAAGTCCACCTGTGGTCAATTAAATTGATTGGACATGATTTGGAAAGGCACACACCTGTCTATATAAGGTCCCACAGTTGACAGTGCATGTCAGAGCAAAAACCAAGCCATGGGGTCGAAGGAATTGTCCGTAGAGCTCCGAGACAGGATTGTGTCGACGCACAGATCTGGGGAAGAGTACCAAAAAATGTCTGCAGCATTGAAGGTCCCCAATAACACAGTGGCCTCCATCATTCTTAAATGGAAGAAGTTTGGAACCACCAAGACTCTTTCTAGAGCTGGCTGCCCGGCCAAACTGAGCAATCAGGGGAGAAGGGCCTTGGTCAGGGAGGTGACCAAGAACCCGATGCTCACTCTGACAGAGCTCTAGAGTTCCTCTGTGGAGATGGGAGAACCTTCCAGAAGGACCACCATCTCTGCAGCACTCCACCAATCAGGCCTTTATGGTAGAGTGGCCAGACAGAAGCCACTCCTCAGTAAAAGGCACATGACAGCCCGCTTGGAGTTTGCCAAGAGGCACCTAAAGGACTCTGACCATGAGAAGCAAGACTCTCTGGTCTGAAGAAACCAAGATTGAACTATTTGGCCTGAATGCCAAGCGTCACGTCTGGAGGAAACCTGGCAACATCCCTACGGTGAAGCATGGTGGTGGCAGCATCATGCTGTGGGGATGTTTTTCAGCGGCAGGGTCTGGGAGACTAGTCAGGAGTACAGAGAGATCCTTGATGAAAACCTGCTCCAGAGCGCTCAGGACCTCAGACTGGGGTGAAGGTTCACCTTCCAACAGGACAACAACCCTAAGCACACAGCCAAGACAACGCAGGAGTGGCTTCGGGACAAGTCTCTGAATGTCCTTGAGTGACAGGGCCCAGCGACAGAGACAGAGGCTGGTGACAGGGCAAAGAGACAGAGACGGAGGGCTGCGCTGGGGCAGGCAGGGTCTGAGAGCAGGAAGGGGAAGCAGTCGGGTTCCTACTGATAGCGCCCCAGCCAGCCGCCCCCAGCCAGCCGCCCCCCAGCCAGCCGCCCCCCAGCCAGCCGCCCCCCAGCCAGCCGCCCCCCAGCCAGCCGCCCCCAGCCAGCCGCCCCCCAGCCAGCCGCCCCCAGCCAGCCGCCCCATCCAGCCGCCCCCAGCCAGAGTTTGAAGGAGCTGCTGCTGTGTACAGAGCAGCAAAGGGCCTCATCAGCCTCATCAGCCTCATCAGCCTCATCGGCCTCATCGGCCTCATCGGCCTCATCAGCCTCATCAGCCTCATCAGCATTCTCTACAGCTTCCTCCTGGGGCTAGCCTTTCTCTCTCCCCCCAGGAACCCTGCCACCGACTCACAGACAGCTTCCTCCTGGGGCTAGCCTTTCTCTCTCCCCCCAGGAACCCTGCCACCGACTCACAGAAGATGGATATCTGCCATTAGCAACAATATTTACACAGCATCGCTGCAGAGGGCTTTATAGATAATAGTCTGTTCATTATGGTGTATAGAGTAGGCTTAGGCTATAAGCCATGCCTCCCAGATACAGCCTTCACAGCAAATCATTATGGCCACGTTCTCTGATTTCAAAGGAAAACGTATTCTTAATAAAATGTTATAAAGTGACATATTAGAAACTATTCAACAGACGAACACCAGAGTGGCCCGATAATGCACCTTCAAAAGCCAGTGTCATTGTTTCACTTTATGTAAGATTCACTTGACCTATTTCCACTGACTGTGCTGAGCTGTGAAGAAAGTCCACTGATAAAAGACGGACAAGTGAAAGGGACAATGCTTCTCTGGCTCAGAATAGTAGGATCAAGAACATGTAGCAGCCTAGCGGGTGGCTTTGGAAGTGTCTGGGTCCCAAATGGCACCCTATTCCCTACGTAGTGCACTACTTTTGACCAGGCCTATGGGCCTTGAACCCTATGGGCTCTGAACCCTATGGGCCCGGGTCAAAAGTAGTGCGCTACATAGGGAATAGGGTGCCATTTGGGATGCAGTCAGTGTCTGAGATGAGATAAAACATTATTTAAAAAGGGGAACAGCGTTATGCCGTGAGGCTGAACACAAAGGAAGGAAGCCCCTGGCTCTGAGCCAACTGTTTATTTAATAAATACCTCGGTTACCAGGAGGAAATAGAGGGAGCTGTAGCTACTCAAACAGCAGTATGTGGACACCCCTTCAAATCAGTGGATTCTATTTCAGCCGTTGCTGACAGGTGCATAAAATCGAGCACACTGCCACGCAATCTCCGTAGACAAACATCAAACACCTTTGGGAACACTTGGAACGCCGACTGCGAGCCAAGGCCTAATCGCCCAACATCAGTGCCCGACCTCACTAATGCTCTTGTGGCTGAATGGAAGCAAGTCCCCCGCAGCAATGTTCCAACATCTAGTGGAAAGCCTTCCCAGAAGAGTGGAGGCTGTTATAGCAGCACAGGGGGGGACCAACTCCATATTAATGCCCATAATTTTGGAATGAGATCTTCGACGAGCTGGTGTCCACATACATTTGGTCATGTAGTGTATCATCATTGAAAAACTAAGGCAAAGCATGACAAACAAACTATAATCATTGAAGAAGTAACGCAAAGCAGGGCAATGTTCCAGCTATGAGCTCATTATGTCTAAGTGTTAAACATCCAGGAGGCAGGCACATGGCAGTAAGTGTTGAATTTAGCAGCTGAGCTGTGTGGGAGCATTCAGAAGGCAGGCACATGGCAGTAAGTGCTTTAACCTCTCTCTCCCTCCCCCTCTCTTTCCATCTTACTGTCTGGTCATGAGGACATATAGAACAACAACATGATACAGTAAAGAAGCCTGATAGAACAACAACATGATACAGTAAAGAAGCCTGATAGAACAACAACATGATACAGTAAAGAAGCCTGATAGAACAACATGATACAGTAAAGAAGCCTGATAGAACAACAACATGATACAGTAAAGAAGACTGATACAACAACAACATGATACAGTAAAGAAGACTGATACAACAACAACATGATACAGTAAAGAAGCCTGATAGAACAACATGATACAGTAAAGAAGCCTGATAGAACAACAACATGATACAGTAAAGAAGCCTGATAGAACAACAACATGATACAGTAAAGAAGCCTGATAGAACAACAACATGATACAGTAAAGAAGCCTGATAGAACAACAACATGATACAGTAAAGAAGCCTGATAGAACAACAACATGATACAGTAAAGAAGCCTGATAGAACAACAACATGATACAGTAAAGAAGCCTGATAGAACAACATGATACAGTAAAGAAGCCTGATAGAACAACATGATACAGTAAAGAAGCCTGATAGAACAACAACATGATACAGTAAAGAAGCCTGATAGAACAACATGATACAGTAAAGAAGCCTGATAGAACAACAACATGATACAGTAAAGAAGCCTGATAGAACAACATGATACAGTAAAGAAGCCTGATAGAACAACAACATGATACAGTAAAGAAGCCTGATAGAACAACAACATGATACAGTAAAGAAGCCTGATAGAACAACAACATGATACAGTAAAGAAGCCTGATAGAACAACAACATGATACAGTAAAGAAGCCTGATAGAACAACAACATGATACAGTAAAGAAGACTGATAGAACAACAACATGATACAGTAAAGAAGCCTGATAGAACAACAACATGATACAGTAAAGAAGCCTGATAGAACAACAACATGATACAGTAAAGAAGACTGATAGAACAACAACATGATACAGTAAAGAAGCCTGATAGAACAACAACATGATACAGTAAAGAAGCCTGATAGAACAACAACATGATACAGTAAAGAAGCCTGATAGAACAACAACATGATACAGTAAAGAAGACTGATAGAACAACAACATGATACAGTAAAGAAGCCTGATAGAACAACATGATACAATAAAGAAGCCTGATAGAACAACATGATACAGTAAAGAAGCCTGATAGAACAACAACATGATACAGTAAAGAAGCCATATAGAACAACAACATGATACAGTAAAGAAGCCTGATAGAACAACAACATGATACAGTAAAGAAGCCTGATAGAACAACAACATGATACAGTAAAGAAGCCTGATAGAACAACAACATGATACAGTAAAGAAGCCATATAGAACAACAACATGATACAGTAAAGAAGCATGATAGAACAACAACATGATACAGTAAAGAAGCCTGATAGAACAACAACATGATACAGTAAAGAAGCCTGATAGAACAACATGATACAGTAAAGAAGCCTGATAGAACAACAACATGATACAGTAAAGAAGCCTGATAGAACAACAACATGATACAGTAAAGAAGCCTGATAGAACAACAACATGATACAGTAAAGAAGCCTGATAGAACAACAACATGATACAGTAAAGAAGCCTGATAGAACAACAACATGATACAGTAAAGAAGCCTGATAGAACAACAACATGATACAGTAAAGAAGCCTGATAGAACAACAACATGATACAGAAGAATGATACAGTAAAGAAGCCTGATAGAACAACAACATGATAAGTAAAGAACCTGTATAGTAAAGAAGCTGATACAACAACATGATACAGTAAAGAAGCCTGATAGAACAACAACATGATACAGTAAAGAAGCCTGATAGAACAACAACATGATACAGTAAAGAAGCCTGATAGAACAACAACATGATACAGTAAAGAAGACATATAGAACAACAACATGATACAGTAAAGAAGCCTGATAGAACAACAACATGATACAGTAAAGAAGCCTGATAGAACAACAACATGATACAGTAAAGAAGCCTGATAGAACAACAACATGATACAGTAAAGAAGCCTGATAGAACAACAACATGATACAGTAAAGAAGCCTGATAGAACAACAACATGATACAGTAAAGAAGCCTGATAGAACAACAACATGATACAGTAAAGAAGCCTGATAGAACAACAACATGATACAGTAAAGAAGCCTGATAGAACAACAACATGATACAGTAAAGAAGACTGATAGAACAACAACATGATACAGTAAAGAAGCCTGATAGAACAACATGATACAGTAAAGAAGCCTGATAGAACAACAACATGATACAGTAAATAAGCCTGATAGAACAACAACATGATAGTAAGCCTGATAGAACAACATGATACAGTAAGAAGACTGATAGAACAACATGATACAGTAAAGAAGCCTGATAGAACAACATGATACAGTAAGAAGCCTGATAACAACATGATACAGTAAGAAGACAGATAGAAGAAGACTGATAGAACAAAGAACAGTAAGAACAACAACATGATACAGTAAAGAAGCCTGATAGAACAACAACATGATACAGTAAAGAAGACTGATAGAACAACAACATGATACAGTAAAGAAGCCTGATAGAACAACAACATGATACAGTAAATAAGACTGATAGAACAACAACATGATACAGTAAAGAAGCCTGATAGAACAACAACATGATACAGTAAAGAAGACTGATAGAACAACATGATACAGTAAAGAAGCCTGATAGAACAACAACATGATAAAGTAAAGAAGCCTGATAGAACAACAACGGACCACCTCCTCATCCACCGCTCGGACCACCTCCTCATCCACCGCTCGGACCATCTCCTCATCCACCGCTTGTACCACCTCCTCATCCACTGCTCGTACCATCTCCTCCTTCCTATAGAAACCAGAGTTAGGATCATGTCCTCCTTCCTATAGAAGCCAGAGTTAGGATCATGCTCTCCTTCCTATAGAAACAAGAGTTAGGATCATGTCCTCCTTCCTATAGAAACCAGAGTTAGGATCATGTCCTCCTTCCTATAGAAACCAGAGTTAGGATCATGTCCTCCTTCCTATAGAAACCAGAGTTAGGATCATGTCCTCCTTCCTATAGAAACCAGAGTTAGGATCATGTCCTCCTTCCTATAGAAACCAGAGTTAGGATCATGTCCTCCTTCCTATAGAAACAAGAGTTAGGATCATGTCCTCCTTCCTATAGAAACCAGAGTTAGGATCATGTCCTCCTTCCTATAGAAACCAGAGTTAGGATCATGTCCTCCTTCCTATAGAAACCAGAGTTAGGATCATGTCCTCCTTCCTATAGAAACCAGAGTTAGGATCATGTCCTCCTTCCTATAGAAACCAGAGTTAGGATCATGTCCTCCTTCCTATAGAAACCAGAGTTAGGATCATGTCCTCCTTCCTATAGAAACCAGAGTTAGGATCATGTCCTCCTTCCTATAGAAACCAGAGTTAGGATCATGTCCTCCTTCCTATAGAAACCAGAGTTAGGATCATGTCCTCCTTCCTATAGAAACCAGAGTTAGGATCATGTCCTCCTTCGTATAGAAACCAGAGTTAGGATCATGTTCTCCTTCCTATAGAAACCAGAGTTAGGATCATGTCCTCCTTCCTATAGAAACCAGAGTTAGGATCATGTCCTCCTTCCTATAGAAACCAGAGTTAGGATCATGTCCTCCTTCCTATAGAAAGCAGAGTTAGGATCATGTCCTCCTTCGTATAGAAACCAGAGTTAGGATCATGTCCTCCTTCCTGGTGCAAAAAGATCAAACTAAAACACTAATATATCAATACAATGTACCATTGCTGTTCCAATGTTAATGAGTAGCTCCACTGTAAGAGCTTTGTCTCCAGTTAGAATAGAGACAACCATCAGAGCTCTCTATAGAAGATGTTGACATGCTTCTTATGCTCTTCCAAGCCACAAAGATTTGATTCATTTCTTCAAAACACTGTGATGAAGAACAATACAATTGCTTAAAGTTTTTTTGCCTTTTTAAATTCAATACTTTTTTTTTTTTTTTATGGTTGCTCATAATGTTAAGAGTTTAGTGATTTCTGTCTGTAAATGAAAAGCGCTCTACAAATACAGTTTGACTAACAATAACCTGGATAATCGTGTCATAGGGTTATGAGGACAAAGTCTGATAAATGTTTTACAGCTCATAAGAAAGACACAGTGTGGTCAATCTTTAGCTAGGGAACGTATTTTATGACCCAGACCAAAGGTCTTCTACCTGCTCTTATTCCAACTTAGGTTTCACTCCTCGGCCCACACAGGTAAGAATTTCACTAAATATCTAAGTATCGTGTATGTTTTTGGGTTAACATGTTTTGTATTCTTCGATATGTGAACAAGTCTAGTGTTCTTTATATTTATGACAATGTGCCTATGGCCTTCATGGCTAAATTAATTTCATCGTTTCAGACAAACAGGAAAAGTTTGTTTGTCAATCTTTACTACAGAATATTCATGCGTGTGATACTACAACTGTAGGATCTTAAAGACATTATTATGTGGATTATAATTAATGGACATCTTTGTAAGGGGTTGATACATTCTGAAATTTCAAAGTGGAAATTACAAACTTCAGAAGCCTTTTTAAGCCTCAAATACACTACAAGTTCTCCTGCAACAGGGTGATCAAATTAAGATCCTAGTTCTGTATAGCAGGATAAATGCTTGTTATTCAAGGAATTAACTTCATGTATACTCAGACCTGGCCTCTGCATCACTGAGACTCCATCAGCTGCATACCTTGCTTATGATCATGATGTTTATTTACAGATTGCTCAATAGTGATAATGAGACTCCATCATGATACTAGTAAAGTAGCATTTTCCTCATTCCATTATTGTGACATGGACATGGAGGAGTAATTTGTTTCAATAGTGATAATCAACAGATCATGATGGATAGAAAGTACTGTAGTTAGTCCTTTGTCATTCCATTGTGACACATATAAACTAGAAAGAAGACAGCATGTGATGTTGATTTTCCAGACAGTGATCTCCTGTACCGTCAGTGTCATCAGACAGACAGTGATCACCTGTACCGTCAGTGTCATCAGACAGACAGTGATCTCCTGTACCGTCAGTGTCATCAGACAGACAGTGATCTCCTGTACCGTCAGTGTCATCAGACAGACAGTGATCTCCTGTACCGTCAGTGTCATCAGACA
Organism: Coregonus lavaretus; assembly: GCF_964263955.1. Classification (NCBI taxonomy): domain Eukaryota; kingdom Metazoa; phylum Chordata; class Actinopteri; order Salmoniformes; family Salmonidae; genus Coregonus; species Coregonus lavaretus. The sequence goes on from NC_139991.1 coordinate 77,440,541, forward strand.
GACAGTGATCTCCTGTACCGTCAGTGTCATCAGACAGACAGTGATCTCCTGTACCGTCAGTGTCATCAGACAGACAGTGATCTCCTGTACCGTCAGTGTCATCAGACAGACAGTGATCTCCTGTACCGTCAGTGTCATCAGACAGACAGTGATCTCCTGTACCGTCAGTGTCATCAGACAGACAGTGATCTCCTGTACCGTCAGTGTCATCAGACAGACAGTGATCTCCTGTACCGTCAGTGTCATCAGACAGACAGTGATCTCCTGTACCGTCAGTGTCATCAGACAGACAGTGATCTCCTGTACCGTCAGTGTCATCAGACAGACAGTGATCTCCTGTACCGTCAGTGTCATCAGACAGACAGTGATCTCCTGTACCGTCAGTGTCATCAGACAGACAGTGATCACCTGTACCGTCAGTGTCATCAGACAGACAGTGATCTCCTGTACCGTCAGTGTCATCAGACAGACAGTGATCTCCTGTACCGTCAGTGTCATCAGACTGCTGGGGCTGGGGCTGCTGAGGCTGGGGCTGGGGCTGGGGCTGGGGCTGGGGCTGGGGCTGCTGAGGCTGGGGCTGCTGGGGCTGGGGCTGCTGGGGATGGGGCTGCTGGGGCTGGGGCTGGGGCTGCTGGGGATGGGGCTGGGGCTGCTGGGGCTGGGGCTGCTGGGGATGGGGCTGCTGGGGATGGGGCTGCTGGGGATGGGGCTGGGGCTGCTGGGGATGGGGCTGGGGCTGCTGGGGCTGGGGCTGCTGGGGATGGGGCTGCTGGGGCTGGGGCTGCTGAGGCTGGGGCTGGGGCTGGGGCTGCTGGGGCTGGGGCTGCTGGGGATGGGGCTGCTGGGGCTGCTGGGGCTGGGGCTGCTGAGGCTGGGGCTGGGGCTGGGGCTGCTGGGGATGGGGCTGCTGGGGCTGCTGGGGCTGGGGCTGGGGCTGCTGGGGCTGGGGCTGCTGGGGATGGGGCTGCTGGGGCTGCTGGGGCTGGGGCTGGGGCTGCTGGGGCTGGGGCTGCTGGGGCTGCTGGGGATGGGGCTGCTGAGGCTGGGGCTGGGGCTGCTGGGGCTGGGGCTGCTGAGGCTGCTGGGGCTGCTGAGGCTGCTGGGGCTGCTGAGGCTGGGGCTGGGGCTGCTGGGGATGGGGCTGCTGAGGCTGCTGGGGCTGCTGGGGATGCTGGGGTGGGGCTGCTGAGGCTGGGGCTGGGGCTGCTGGGGCTGGGGCTGGGGCTAGGGCTGGGGCTGGGGCTGGGGCTGCTGAGGCTGGGGCTGCTGGGGCTGGGGCTGCTGAGGCTGGGGCTGGGGCTGCTGGGGCTGGGGCTGCTGAGGCTGGGGCTGGGGCTGCTGGGGCTGGGGCTGCTGAGGCTGCTGGGGCTGGCCAGACAGCCAGCAAACCAGCCAGCCAGCCAGCAAACCAGCCAGCCAACCAGCCAGCTAACCAGCCAGCCAACCAGCCAGCCAGCCAAACAGCCAGCAGGACAACCAGACAACCAGCCAGCTAACCAGCCAGCCAACCAGCCAGCCAGCAACACAACTAGCCAGCCAGACAGCCAAACAGCCAAACAGCCAGCAAGACAACCAGACAACCAGCCAGCCAGCCAGCAAACCAGCCAACCAACCAGTCAGCTAGCTAACCAGCCAACAAACCAGCCAGCCAGCCAACCAGCCAGCCAGCTAACCAGCCAGCCAACCAACCAGCTAGCTAACCAGCCAGCCAGCCAGCTAACCAGCCAGCCAGCAAGACAACTAGCCAGCCAGACAGCCAACCAGCCAGCCAGCCAGCCAGCCAAACAGCCAAGCAGACAGACAGCCAGACAGACAGCCAGACAGACAGACAGCCAACCAGCCAGCCATCCAAACAACCAAGCAGACAGCCAGCCAGACAGACAGACAGACAGCCAGCCAGACAGATAGCAAAGCAGACAGACAGCCAGACAGACAGCCAGACAGACAGCCAGACAGACAGACAGACAGACAGCCAGACAGACAGACAGCCAAGCAGACAGACAGCTAGACAGACAGCCAGACAGACAGCCAGACAGCCTATCAAAGAGGAGAGAAGACCAGTGTCTTTGTGGATGAGAGAAGAAGATAGGAAGCTCAGAAATGACACCACAAGCAAAGGCATGCTGAAAGATAGCAAGCTGCTGAAGCACAATCCTCCCCTTTGTGCTTTTCTTAGAGGCATTATTGCAACAGTGATTTCTCTGAGGCGTTAACAGCTGACATTGCCTTACAGAGAGAGAAGCAGAAAGGAAATACTTTGTGTTATTACTATGTTTCTGTATCTCTTCAGTATGATCTGAATCCTCAATATCTTTTAATGGTGTTTATTATCCTTCACATTATTAATTGAAGGAAAAGATCATGGCTGCATGTGGGCTACTGCTAGTGTGTCTGGTGAGCACACTGCTGACTACTGGAGCTGGGGTTGAGGAGAACCAACTGCTGACTACTGGAGCTGGGGTTGAGGAGAACCAACTGCTGACTACTGAAGGACTGGTGAGAGGGAAACTATGAACTGCTTGGAAAGAGGGAAACTATGAACTGCTTAGTGAGAGGGAAACTATGAACTGCTTAGTGAGAGGGAAACTATGAACTGCTTAGTGAGAGGGAAACTATGAACTGCTTAGTGAGAGGAAAACTATGAACTGCTTAGTGAGAGGGAAACTATGAACTGCTTAGTGAGAGGGAAACTATGAACTGCTTAGTGAGAGGAAAACTATGAACTGCTTAGTGAGAGGGAAACTATGAACTGCTTAGAAAGAGGGAAACTATGAACTGCTTGGAAAGAGGGAAACTATGAACTGCTTAGTGAGAGGAAAACTATTAACTGCTTAGTGAGAGGGAAACTATGAACTGCTTAGAAAGAGGGAAACTATGAACTGCTTAGAAAGAGGGAAACTATGAACTGCTTAGTGAGAAGGAAACTATGAACTACTTATTGAGAGGGAAACTATGAACTGCTTAGTGAGAGGGAAACTATGAACTGCTTAGTAAGAGGGAAACTGTGAACTGCTGAGAGAGAAGGAAACTATTAACTGCTTAGTGAGAGGGAAACTATGAACTGCTTATTGAGAGTGAAACTATGAA